>NC_086453.1:113151798-113451798 GCF_028390025.1 Pseudophryne corroboree
GTAGTAGGACCCCTTATACTATCTAGTACTGGTGCCCCTTTCACATTATAGCACACGGTATGAGCCGAAATTCACATTACCCCACACGGTATGAGCCGAAATTCACATTATAGCACACAGTATGAGCCGAAATTCACATTATCCCACACGGTATGAGCCAAAATTCACATTATAGCACACAGTATGAGCCGAAATTCACATTACCCCACATGGTATGAGTCAAAATTCACATTATAGCACACGGTATGAGCCAAAATTCACATTACTCCACATGGTATGAGCCAAAATTCACATTACCCCACACGGTATGAGCCGAAATTCACATTATAGCACACGGTATGAGCCAAAATTCACATTACCCCACACGGTATGAGCCGAAATTCACATTATAGCACACGGTATGAGCCAAAATTCACATTATAGAGTGAGGGGATCCTACCCCCAGAATTAACAAGGCCTGTGGGGCACTATGATGAGGGGAGCCCACCCCCTTAATAGACTAATTGCAGAGTTTAGCAGCGGAAGGGCTGCAGCGGATTCTCACCCCAAGCTGCGGCGCTTCTGCCACCTCCGACACTCCACATCTTCGGCACCACCCGGGATGCAGAGCACCGCACCAGGTATGCACCCTTTTCAGTGTGGTCTGCTGCGCTCCGAAGGGGTTCTTCTTTCCTGCTGCAGGATCCCGATGTGCGCCGTCCTCCCCGCTGTTACTGTCACGGTAAGCATTAGTATCATTTACCGCAGAGGCCATTTACTGAGGCATACAGTATGTGTTAAACCTCGGGAACTGAGATGCCCTTCTCACCATACAGCTGTGTGGCCGAGCCGGGCGGGGGGACAGCCAGCAGCAGCAGCAGCATGCCCGATATCAGCAGCAGAGGGTGCGGGCTGTACATACTTGAGGCAGCTGGATATTCAACAGTGCTGAAAGCCTCCGGAGCCCGCACCCCCAGAGCTGCAGTACACCGGCAGAGGACACCCATCCCCCGAACCCTGCGTAGCCCAAAGCCGGAGATCGGCAGCATGTTGAACGCGGAAGCAGAAGCTGCTTATTGCCGGTCAACATGCTGCTGATCTCCGGCTTTGGGCTCCGCACCGCTCCGCACGTGCCTTACAGCCCCCACCCTCGGCTGCTGATATCCGGCATGCTGCCCCTGCTGCTGACTTTCCACCTGCCCGGCTCGCTCACCCAGCTGGATGGTGAGTGAGAAGGGCATCTCCATGCCCGTGGTTTAATACATATCCCTCTTCGGTAAATGGTCATTAGTACATCCCGCCCACACACAGACTGCCCCTCCCCCTTACACACACACACACACACACACACACACACACACACACACACACACACACACACACACACACACACACACACACTGTAGATTACACACACACAGACTGGCCACCCCCAAACACCACACACACCCACTCAGGCTACACACACATTCTCATACTTTCCCCTCCCCCACACGCACTGGACTGCAAAAATGTACACACACTCACACTGTCCCACACACACAATTAACACACACGCACACTGTCCCACACACCAGTCGCGTGCGGTGAGGTCAGTGGCTGGTGAGGCACTACAGCCATAATGTCCGCCGAATCCTGCCGATGACCCCTACCGCCACCGAGCCAATGCCAGTTACTGCCTCTGAGCCAATGCCCGCTGCCACCACCAATGGCTTACAAACTTAACACACACGCACAGTGTCCCACACACCAGTGGCGTGCGGTGAGGTCAGTGGCTGGTGAGGCACTACAGCCATAATGTCCGCCGAATCCTGCCGATGACCCCTACCGCCACCGAGCCAATGCCCGTTACTGCCTCTGAGCCAATGCCCGCTGCCACCACCAATGGCTTACAAACTTAACACACACGCACAGTGTCCCACACACCAGTGGCGTGCGGTGAGGTCAGTGGCGTGCGGTGAGGCACTACAGCCATAATGTCTGCCGAATCCTGCCGATGACCCCTACCGCCACCGAGCCAATGCCCGCTACTGCCTCTGAGTCAATGCCCGCTGCCACCACCAATGGCTTACAAACTCGCCCACCATCAACTGACCCAGCCCTCCGCCACTAATTTGTATCTCAGTCTGATGCCGCCAATGCCCGCTGCCTGCCTGATCTTCATACTCGTGATATATTGTACATTTTTATAGAAAAAAATAATTAGTGTTTGGGACTGGGAAGGGAGTGGGAGGAGTACATGAATGCTATTTTATTGTCCAGGGCTTCCATTAACTTAACGGAGAAGAGTCTGAATGGGTTAAAAAAATAAAATAAAATATGCGTGAGGTCCCCCCTCCTAAGTATAACCAGCCTCGGGCTCTTTGAGCCGGTCCTGGTGGTTTAAATACTGGGAAAAAATTGGACAGGGGTTCCCCGTATTTAGACAACCAGCATCTGGCTCTTAGTCCGGTCCTGGTTCCAAAAATACGAGGTACAAAAGATGTAGGGGTCCCCCGTATTTTAAAAACCAGCACCGGGCTCCACTAGCCAGGGACATAATGCCACAGCCGTGGGACACATTTATGTAGGTCCCTGCGGCCGTGGCATTACCCCCCCCAACTAGTCACCACTGGCCGGGGTTCCCTGGAGGAGTGGGGACCCCTTAAATCAAGGGGTCACCCCTCTCCAGGCACCCAAGGGCCAGGGGTGAAGCCCGAGGCTGTCCCCCCCATCCGTAGGCGGTGGATGGGAGGCTGATAGCCATGTGTGTAAAAAAAAGAATATTGTTTTTTGTTGTGGAACTACAAGGCACAGCAAGCCTCCCCCGCTTGCTGGTACTTGGAGAACCTCAAGTACCAGCATGCGGGGAAATAACGGGCCCGCTGGTACCTGTAGTTCTACAACAGAAAAAATACCCAAATAAAAACACAACTCACACACCGTGACAGTAAAAATTTATTAAAACACACTTACACACTCACACAAACTTAACTATATCCCACGCCGGTCACGTCCACTTGTCCAGTAGAATTTAATAGGGGTACCTGTAAAAATGAGAGACAGATTACTTACCTACATCCCACGCCGGTCACGTCCACTTGTCCAGTAGAATCCAATAGGGGCACCTGTAAAAATGAAAATTATACTTACAAACTTCAATCCACAGGAGGAGAGAGAGAGAGAAAGAGGGGAGGGAGAGAGAGAGAGAGAGAGACTAACCTGCTGCTGCTGGGGAGAGCCGCACACACTGCAGGGCCACGCCGGGAGGACGGAGCCGGCGGAGGAGGGGGAGAGCCGCACACCGCCGCTCCTGTCAGCGGGAGGACGGAGCCGGCGGAGGAAGGGGAGAGCCGCACAACACCGCTCCTGTTAGCAGCGGAGGAGGATGGGGGACGGGGCGCACACTGCAGACGCCACTCACCGCCGGGACCCGTCTCCTCCAGCGCCGCGTGTGGGTGATTGGACAAGCGGATCCAGCACTGGATCCGCTGTCCAATCACAGGTGCCTCGCTGACATGGGGGTGGTGTCCCTGTCAGTGGTGTCCCTGTCAATTAACACACACGCACACTGTCCCACACACACACAATTAACACACACGCATACTGTCCCACACACACACACACACACAACACACACAATTAACACACACGCGCACTGTCCCACA
Source organism: Pseudophryne corroboree (assembly GCF_028390025.1). Lineage (NCBI taxonomy): Eukaryota > Metazoa > Chordata > Amphibia > Anura > Myobatrachidae > Pseudophryne > Pseudophryne corroboree. The sequence goes on from NC_086453.1 coordinate 113,155,425, forward strand.
CACACACACACACACACACACACACACACACACACACACACACAATTAACACACACTCACACTGTCCCACACACACACAACACACACAATTAACACACACGCGCACTGTCCCACACACACACACACACACACACACACACACACACACACACACACACACAATTAACACACACTCACACTGTCCCACACACACACACACACACACACACACACACACACACAGCACACACACACACACACAATTAACACACACGCGCACTGTCCCACACACACACAATTAACACACACGCACACTGTCCCACACACACAATTAACACACACACACACACAATTAACACACACTCGCACTGTCCCACACACACACACACAATTAACACACACTGTCCCACACACACACAATTAACACACTTGCACTGTCACACACACACACAATTAACACACACGCACACTGTCCCACACACACACACACACACACACACACACACACACACACACACACACAATTAACACACACGCGCACTGTCCCACAAACTCACACTATCCACACACACACACACACACACACACACACACACACACACACACACACACACACACAATTAACACACACGCACACTGTCCCACACACAATTAACACACACTCACACACAATTAACACACACGCACACTGTCCCACACACACACACAATTAACACACACGCACACTGTCCTACACACCCATACAATTAACACACACTCAAACTGTCGTCGTCCCCCCACACACACACAAAATTAACACACACACTGTCCCGCACACACACACAATTAACACACACGCACACTGTCCCACACACACACAATTAACACACACTCGCACTGTCCCACACACACATACAATTAACACACACTCAAACTGTCCCACTCACACACACACACTGTCCCACACACACACAATTAACACACACACACTGTCCCTCACCCCCCTCCCCTCCCCTCTCCCCCCCCTCTCTCCACTCCACTCCACTCCACTCTCCTCTCCAAACAGGAAAGTATAAACCCCGCTCGGCACTCACCTGCACTTCTGAGGCCGCGTACCCCCGTGGTCGCGATCGCGCAATGTACACTTTGCAGGGGGGGGGGGGGGGGAGTAGGGGGAGGCTCCTGGCTGCCGCTGCCTGTCCAGTGTGACAGGCACAGCAGCCGGGGAGACAGGGAGAGCGCCGCGCCCCGCGGGTAGCGCCGGCGGAATCCCTGTCCGATGGGGCGAGCGGGCCGTGCAGGTGCCGGTGGCGCCCCCCTCTGTTGGGGCTGCCACGGCGCCCAGGGCACGTGCCCTGCTCGCCCCATGCTAGATACGCCTCTGCTGGCTACAGGTTGTTCTGTTCTCAATCACTTCCAAAAATGCGGACACTATGACAGGTTTGAGTGTTAGCTAGCCATCGCAAAAGGGCCCAGTGGGGTTCAGGCCTCTAAGGTTAACAGAATATGTATGCCCTGCGCCCCTGTATGTTTAAGGCTAGGGAACTCTCTCTGCATTTTCTCTGACACAGCAGTCAGCACAAATGCTTTTCTCAGAGAAGGCTACTGACAGAACATACCAGTGCTCCTGAGCCAGGAACGTTGAGCTTATGCTACCTGCTATATACAGGAAAGCAACATTCAAATGCAGCATTAATAAACTTGGCAACAGAAAGCACCAGTTTACCGATAGCCTATTCAGTGTTCTGTGGGCAGATGAAAGAAGATGTGCCCGCTTCAAACTGACTAGTTTTGTTATGCCTTTGCACTTTCACAAGCAGAAGATGCACAGTAAAAACTAAAAAGTAATCTAACCCTAATCAGAGTCATGTAAAAAAAAAGAAAGGGACTTGAAAGATTCATTATTGTAAAATGGAACATTCATTGTTAGTGTAATCAAAATGTTACACAGCTGAACTCAAAATAAATATATTGGACATACCTGTACTTCCAAAAATATCACTGTTTAATGCGAAATTACACCTGAATTGATTTCTGATTAATCCATTACCGATATTGCACTACAGCTGCACTCCTCCCAACATGTGAATTAAAAAAATTTTTTTTGAGAAGATTACTGAATCTCAAGTATACCCCTAATCTGACGACCATTATCAGCAGAAAAAGCATTTAATTTTATATATATATATATATATATATATATATATATATATATATATATAGCGGAATTCGGAGGCACTTCACAGTCTAAGGGGTAAATTTACTAAGATTCGTAATTTCCGAAAAAAGGTCAAAGTTCAATCACGAATGACATCGACAGTGTAAAACTGCAACTTTTTGAATTGATTACGATGGATTTACTAAGCTGTCGTATTCGGGTTTTTCTTTTCTTCCGATGTCGATGTCATTCGTGATTTTTTACCTATTTTTACGGCAGTGATTAGCAAAACACTGCCGACTTTTTTTACAATCAATCTCGGCCGGATCTGTGTGATCCGTGCTGGGGTTTTTTTTTGTTTGTTTTTTTTAATTAAACACTGTAAAATAATAATAAAAAATGCGTGGGGTCCCCCCTCCTAAGCATAACCAGCCTCGGGCTCTTTGAGCCGATTCTGGTTGCAAAAATATGGGGAAAAAAATGACAGGGGTTCCCCCATATTTAAGCAACCAGCATCGGGCTCTGCGCCTGGTCCTGGTCCCAAAAATACGGGGGACAAAAAGAGTAGGGGTCCCCCATATTTTTAAAACCAGCACCGGGCTCCACTAGCTGGACAGATAATGCCACAGCCGGGGGTCACTTTTATATAGTGCCCTGCGGCCGTGGCATCAAAAATCCAACTAGTCACCCCTGGCCGGGGTACCCTGGGGGAGTGGGGACCCCTTCAATCAAGGGGTCCCCCCCCCAGCCACCCAAGGGCCAGGGGTGAAGCCCGAGGCTGTCCCCCCCCATCCAATGGGCTGCGGATGGGGAGGCTGATAGCCTTTGTTGTAAAAGAAAAGATATTGTTTTTAGTAGCAGTACTACAAGGCCCAGCAAGCCTCCCCCGCATGCTGGTACTTGGAGAACCACAAGTACCAGCATGCGACGGAAAAACGGGCCCGCTGGTACCTGTAGTACTACTACTAAAAAAATACCCAAAAAAAGACAAGACACACACACCGTGAAAGTAAAGATTTATTACATACATCCACACAAACATACATACATACTTACCTTATGTTCACACGCAGGTCGGTCCTCTTCTCCAGTAGAATCCAAGGGGTACCTGTTGAAGAAATTATACTCACGAGATCCAGGGGTCCAGGCTCCTCGGGAAATCCAGGGGTAATCCACGTACTTGCATAAAATAAGAAAACGGAAAGCCGAGCCACGAACTGAAAGGGGCCCCATGTTTTCACATGGGACTCCTTTCCACGAATGCCAGAAACCCACTCTGACTGATGTCTAAGTGGGTTTCTTCAGCCAATCAGGGAGTGCCACGTTGTAGCACTCTCCTGATCGGCTGTGTGCTCTTGTCCTCACTGACAGGCAGCACACAGCAGTGTTACAATGTAGCGCCTATGCGCTACATTGTAACCAATGATGGGAACTTTCTGCCCTGCGGTTGACCTAAAGTGACGTCACCGCTGAGCAGAAAGTTCCCATCATTGGTTACAATGTAGCGCATAGGCGCTACATTGTAACACTGCCGTGTGCTGCCTGTCAGTGAAGACAGGAGCACACAGCTGATCAGGAGAGTGCTACAACGTGGCGCTCCCTGATTGGCTGAAGAAACCCACTTAGCCAGAAGGCAAAGTGGGTTTCTTGCATTCGGGGAAAGGTGACCCATGTGCAAACATGGGTCCCCTTTCAGTTCGTGGTCGGGACACCATTTTTTTATTTTTGGCAAGTACGTGGATTAACCCTGGATTTGCCGAGGAGCCTGGACCCCTGGATCTCGTGAGTATAATTTATTCAACAGGTACCCTTGGATTCTACTGGACAAGAGGACCGACCTGCGTGGGGCCATAGGTAAGTATGTATGTATGTGTGTATGTAAGTAATAAAATTATACTTTCACGGTGTGTGTGTCTTGTCTTTTTTTTGGGTATTTTTTTAGTGGTAGTACTACAGGTACCAGCGGGCCCATTTTTCCGCCGCATGCTGGTACTTGTGGTTCTCCAAGTACCAGCATGCGGGGGAGGCTTGCTGGGACTTGTAGTACTGCTACTAAAAACAATATCTTTTATTTTACAACAAAGGCTATCAGCCCTCCCATCCGCAGCCCATTGGATGGGGGGGGACAGCCTCGGGCTTCACCCCTGGCCCTTGGGTGGCTGGGGGGGGGGACCCCTTGATTGAAGGGGTCCCCACTCCCCCAGGGTACCCCGGCCAGGGGTGACTAGTTGGATTTTTGATGCCACGGCCGCAGGGCGCTGTATAAAAGTGACCCCCGGCTGTGGCATTATCTGTCCAGCTAGTGGAGCCCGGTACTGGTTTTAAAAATACGGGGGACCCCTACTCTTTTTGTCCCCCGTATTTTTGGGACCAGGACCAGGCGCAGAGCCCGATGCTGGTTGCTTAAATATGGGGGAACCCCTGTCATTTTTTTCCCCATATTTCTGCAACCAGGATCGGCTCAAAGAGCCCGAGGCTGGTTATGCTTAGGAGGGGGGACCCCACGCAATTTTTTTAGCAAAAATAAGCACTTTCACACCCCTTCCCACTGATATACATGCACGGATCTCATGGATCCCTGCATGCATCTCAAATCACGGATAAAAAAAGCAGGTCTGTTTTTTTTTAGGACTTTTTTACGAGTTGTAATTTTTCACGGCAGTGTTTTGTGTTTTTTTGCTTTGCACTTCTTAGTAAATGACCGAGATTCATACTTAAACAGCCGCGTTTTGACCGATGGTGTATTCATTCGTAATTTTTTACCTGAACTAGCAAAAAATTACGAATGCCCTCATCACTGCCGTGATTAGTGTTTAGTAAATGACCGAGATTTACCGAGATGACACTTTGATGAAAAAACTGCATCTCGGTCAAAATCGGGAGCTTAGTAAATATACCCCTAAGTCGGATTAATGCAAATCTCTTTTTATATAAATGTATTGAATATAATGTGTTTTTATTCAAGACTTGCCTGAAATCAGTCCGTGTATTAGATATAATGCCTGGATTCTATAGTGCCTTTAACATACAGTTAGGTCCATATATATTTAGACATTGACTTTTACAAGCCATGGCTCACGGCTCACAGCGTCTGGTCATCACTAAGCGACTGGGATGCTCCTGAACTTCCACTCCCCTGCCGCCGGTTCCATGGCAACCGGTATGCTGGACGCTTGCAGTGGTCAGGGTTGCCAGGCAGTGGGGAAGCCGGAAGCTTCCCCAGTGAAGGTGACAGGAGGTTGCAGTTAGTTGCTAATTAGGGGTGGTTGACTGTGCTGTGATTCTCATTGGCTCTTGTCTCCTTCATATGTGTGGTCTGTCTCTCACTCCCCGATGGTCATAGTTTCCTGGTGCAACAGGAGCCCTTGTCTCTTGTTACTAGTTCTAGCCCGTGGATTCCTTGCCTGGTTACCTACTACAGTCCACTGCAGTTTCTGTGTCCAGCTCCGTGTCAGCTGCATACTCTGTCATGTGTATTATTTGTTATTTCTGTCAGTATTGTATTTCATCTGTTTGCTATGTAGTTACATGTCTCATCTATGCCCAAGTCCTCCTGCATTTCTTCTGTACCTCCACTACCTATAGCTCTACCTGTAGGTTCAGAGTCCTTAGTGTTTAATGCGCTCTCTTTCTCCCTAAATCCTCTAATTCTTATTTCACCAGCCTTGTCACCGTCTGGGACTCTCCCGTCTTCATATCTTTGGCTTTCCAATTTTCCCTGGTACCGTAGTGTTATTCTCTTCTCTTATCCCAATCTCGTACTACCATCAGTGGCGTAAGTCCTGGTGGCATCCCAGTACCGGTAGGCACATCTTGTCTTATGGGAAAATCGGCTATTATAGGCTAGAAGGCCTGCTGGTGAGTTCTATGAGTCTTAACCTGGGGTGTACAGGGGTCGTTGCCAAGAAGATCTCCGAAGTCTCCTCGGAAAGAAGATTCCTTGGTTGTAACAATGACACAATTTTTGACATTTTAGCTGTTTACCAAAACATACTTAAGTTTCTGCTGTATAAGGAATAAGGTTTTAAAGTGCAGACTACCTGCTTTAATATGAGGGTATTCACATCCAACTTGGAGGAAGGGTTTAGGTATTATGTAGCCTCCACTTTTTTAAGGGACCATAAGTAATTGGGCAATTGACTCAAAAGCTGTTTCATGGACAGGTCTGGGCTATTCCTTTGTTATTTCTTCATCAATTAAGCAGGCACAAAGTCTAGATTTTATTCCAAGTGTGGCAGTTACATTTGGAAGCGGTTGCTGTGAATCCACAACATGCGGTTAAAGGAGCTCTCAATGCAAGTGAAAGAGGCCATCCCTAGGCTGCAGAAGCAAACATAATCCTTCAGAGAGATAGTGGGAACCTTATGAGTGGCTAAATCAACAGTTTGGTGCATTCTGAGAAAAAAAGAACGCATTGGTGAGCTCCACAACAAAAAAAAAAGGCCTGGATGTTCATGGATGACAACATTGGTGGATTCATGCAGGATCAGCCAAGTGAAGAACACTCTCCGGGAGGTAGGGATATTATTATCCAAGTCTACCATATTATAGAGAAGATTTTACAAAGCAAATACAGAGTTCACAGGTGTAACATGTGAACGGAGATTTAGATTTGGGTGGTTTATATTGTTCCTGTGCATGGCAAATACTGGCGGCTTTATTTTTACACTGCAATTCTGAATACAGTTTGAATACACTCCACCCACGTTTCAACTCTCTCTGCACATGATATATCTGCCCCACCTGCAGTGCAGCATGGTTCTGCCCATTAGTGTGCTTTTTTGGTTTGCTAACAAACCTGAATAATGCCCAATGTTCATTGTAATGCTACTGATGCCTCTGTTGTATTTGTAGGTTATTTACACAGCTCGAAACCCAAAAGATGTGCTTGTGTCAATGTATCACTATGCCCACATGTCGCATGTTATCAAAAAGCCTCATGGCTTTGATGAGTTCATGGAGGACTTCTTGCAGGGCAGAGGTATGTATATCAGCTTTACCGGTACAGGGTATGAGCTATAAATTATGTATTTTAATATTATTCCTGACTTCCATTGTAGCATATTACCCTAAGAATAACATGCTGGGACTCATTTTTATCAATTATATTTTAAAAGTGATGTCTGTTGCACTTAGTGACTTAAGAAAAAAATCACAGTTTGTGTATGCGCCATGGTTGCAGGTGAGTGAATGAGGGAACAGCCCTTGGATTAGCGACCATAAAGAAGTATTTAAATACCTACTGTGGTGCATGGAATAAAAACTCAGGGACGGAGTCTCTTCCTAGCGGTCTCGGACAGACAGCTTATATACAACAAACACAGTATTCCTGGCGCTGCAATTGTGGGTTTTGATAGCAGCTCTCTCAGGGGTAATAGGTCATTTACCCCAATATAGACCAAAAGAAATGCAATATGAGAGTGCGCTTTTCAAATCCCATGTAGATTTTATTAATTCTTTTTAAAAAAAAATTATTTATTTGTATACACACAATTATATATAATTTGCCGGCCGGCTGCATAAAAACTTTGTTCAATTTGATATAAAGGTTAATAATCCTAAATGCTTATATTTTCATTGTGCTGAATTTTTATCCCAATACTCCAAACACCTAAGTCACTCTGCCCAAGTCCAGATATATATAAGAACGTTTAGCAGCTTATTGCACCAGTTGTATTTGTTAGTAATTAAAGCCAAGCAGGTGGTTAATAATAATCTGAACCACAGCCTTCCTCACAGTTGAACAGTTCCATTTAGGTAGTTCATGAATTGATTTTGTTACAACTGTAACTGATTAAAAGTACTATGTAACACTTTAAAACTTGTATACCATATGGAATATCTCTGTTGTCCACTTTATGAGCATACATACGGCGTCCCTCCTGGTTAGTGTTTCTCGTCACTGTCCGTTTTCTCTGGAGGGGAATCACTTTATGTGTCACTCGCCGTTCTTGCCCTCCCGGCACCTGGCCGTACGGCTGGTATTTTCCCTCGTCAGCCTTAGTGGAGGTTTGCGGACCAATGTCGGGCAGTGAAGGCACGACTTCCCCTCACCTTCGGGGTGTTTGTAATCGCCGGCAAGCTGATGTGCAGAGTGCTGCGGTCTCCGTGTGAATGTATGACAGACGCGTTTCCCCGCCTACTCGAGAGCATCGGCGGCTTCCTCAGGCGGGGAAACGCGTCTGTCATACATTCACACGGAGACCGCAGCACTCTGCACATCAGCTGGCCGGCGATTACAAACACCCCGAAGGTGAGGGGAAGTCGTGCCTTCACTGCCCGACATTGGTCCGCAAACCTCCACTAAGGCTGACGAGGGAAAATATCAGCCGTACGGCCAGGTGCCGGGAGGGCAAGAACGGCGAGTGACACATAAAGTGATTCCCCTCCAGAGAAAACGGACAGTGACGAGAAACACTAACCAGGAGGGACGCCGTATGTATGCTCATAAAGTGGACAACAGAGATATTCCATATGATATACAAGTTTTAAAGTGTTACATAGTACTTTTAATCAGTTACAGTTGTAACAAAATCAATTCATGAACTACCTAAATGGAACTGTTCAACTGTGAGTAAGGCTGTGGTTCAGATTATTATTAACCACCTGCTTGGCTTTAATTACTAACAAATACAACTGGTGCAATAAGCTGCTAAACGTTCTTATATATATCTGGACTTGGGCAGAGTGACTTAGGTGTTTGGAGTATTGGGATAAAAATTCAGCACAATGAAAATATAAGCATTTAGGATTATTAACCTTTATATCAAATTGAACAAAGTTTTTATGTAGCCGGCCGGCAAATTATATATAATTGTGTGTATACAAATAAATAATTTTTTTTTAAAAAGAATTAATAAAATCTACATGGGATTTGAAAAGCGCACTCTCATATTGCATTTCTTTTAGCTTATATACAAAATGTTACTTTTCCAATTTAATTGTATAGCAGCTGTTGATTGCAACTGACCGCCGAGTGCCAGTGAATGGTCAGTTCCAAGAGGGAGCATATGGAATCCAGCTATAGCCAGAACAGTTGGAGATAATGTCAGGGATTGAGACAAAAGCTTGGGGTAGATGACAGTTCAGGGAGTTTTTAGTTGACCTGACTGGGAGTTGAGTGATGTGAGCTTGGAGGTTCTCTGGTAAGGCTTCCACCAGATACGTATGAGGTGAGATTCTATTGTCCCAGTACATACAATGTGTAGTGTACCTGAGCTTTTCTGTGTTATGTATCATCTCTAATCACTCATATTAGTCACTTTATATAGCATAGAGGGGGATATTTTGTAAAGCTTGCAGAGATATAAAGTAGAGATAAAGTGCCAACCAATCAGCTCTTGCCACTTTTTAAACACAAATAAGTCAGTAGCTGATTGGTTAGCACTTTGTTTGTCTCCACTTTATCTCTCCCTGAGATACTGTAAATCTCCCCCAGAGTTCACTAATAGCCATAGACTGTAGATCTGTCCCATATCCCTAGTAGTTGAAGCTGTTGGAAAGGCGGCAGGTGTCGTGGCTTCCACTGTGTATGCCTGTTGAAGACAGGACAAGCTGTAGAGAATTATTATATACCCTCTGTAAATAACTTAGAATTATACACACTTATTACAGATATTATAGGGAAGTATGGTAGGAGATTACACCTATGTATGCAAATACAGCAACCTACTGCTGAGAACAATTTGCTGTTATAACCGAGGTCCAGATTGAGAGACAGTCTCAAATGCAGCTGTTAACACACGCAGCAACTGTGCGAAAATATGCAAATGTGGCGGCCGCTGTGAAATGTATTGAGATGCCCTGGAGGTGCCTCAGATCTGCTGATTGTGCAGGAAGACACAACCATCAGGCACACATTGTTCAATAACTAAGACTGGAAGATAGAACTGAGATGTTGGAGCCATTTTAACACCCCCTGAAAAGGGTTGGTATCCGGTCTCTAGGTTGACCACACTTAGGTCAACAATGTCTAGGTTGACCACTATTGGTCGACAGTAAGTAGGTCGACATGGTTTGTATGTTGACATTTACTCTAGGTCGACATGTTCTAGGTCGACATGACAGAAGGTCGACATGAGTTTTTCAAATTTTTTGAAGTTTTTCATGCTTTACGATCCACGTGGACTACAACTGGGAACAGTAACCCGTGCCAAGCGCAGTGGTAGAGGAGCAAGGAACCTTGCCTGAAGCTCTCCATGCAAGAGGACATGGTGCACTAAGTGAGGTTCTCGGACACTCTACGGAGAAAACAACATTATTATTTTTTCCAAAAACTCATGTTGACCTTGTACATGTCAACCTAAAGACTCTGTCGACCTAGAAAACATGTCGACCTACTTACTGTCGAATAATGGTGGTCGACCTAGACACTGTCGACCTAAGTGTGGGCAACCGTATGAGCCACACCCAAAGGGTTGTAGCTTTCCTGTGTTTTTAGTAGCCACCCCCATTACCACCCACAGACAGTGCCTGACTCTTAATCACTTTGTCACAAGACCAGCAGTGCAACTCCGACACGTGAACAGTGGCATGAAATTGCTCCACTGCATACATCACCATTGCGACTGTCTCTGAATACAGCCCTGAAACAGGACACGCCAAATATAGGATACAACTGTACCTGTATATACAAATTAATATACAGGACACATATTATATATTCCTAGCAGTGGCGTCGGAATGGAGGTGAGGGGGGCAAGAGGGGCAGCATGACAGTGGCTTTCTTTTTTAAAAAGTGTGCTCTGTGCTGCTGCAGCATGCTATACCATTATCTCTTGTCTTCTCTTCACAGATGCATTACTGGGAGGAGGCGGAGATATCCCAGCACGCTCAGCATGGCCACGCCTCCACCCAGTAATGCATCTGTGAAAAGGCACAGCAAGGACAGCACATGGCATTGGACGCTGCGACAGCACACTTTTTAAAAGAGAAGTCACCTCAGGGACCCGGGGGTATGCACTACCCAACACGTGTGTGTGTGTGTGGGGGGGGGGGGGATTGGGGGAGCGCCAATATGTAATTTTTTCAGCGCCCCCTACCTCAAACCTTTCTGGAGCCCCTGATTCCTAGTGAGGAAGGAAAACATTCAATATATGAATCTCTACCATGGAGCTCATCTGTGCAATCTTACCACTCTTGCTGATAATTCGTTTTGCCCCAAAAGAAGTGTGAACTCATTTGAACTCAACATCCAGACAGGATGGTTTGCATAGTTATCTACCTTATGGCCTCAAACCATTGAGGGCATGAGTTAATTTCCCGATCATGGGTCATCTGTGTGGAGTTTGTATGTCCTTGTCATGTTTGCATGGGTTTTCAAAAACATACTGGTAGGTTAATTGGATTCTGACAAAAGATTAACCCTAGTGTATGTGTGTATGTGTGAGTGTGATGTGAATGACTGAATATCCTCTGTATGCATTGTAGAATATGTCTGTGCTCCATAAATAATTGTAAATAAATAAATAGATAAATATCTGTTAGTTGATTGAAACAAATTATCCCCGTTTCTTTTGGGATTAATAATGCAGTGGTAATGATATTATTCCACCAATTGTTGCAAAGCAATGTTTGTTGTAACATCTATTGAGAAACAGATGTGAGGTTTTGCATTCCACGCTATTTAGTGCTCATATGAATGGTACTAAAACACTTGTATACAGTGGGGCTTATACAGAGTTGGGAAAAAGCATTGCAAAACCATGGTTCACGGCAGATGGGGTGGATTTAAAATGTGCCAGCAGAAATATCGCTGTCTAGTATTTATGGGCTACAGTATATACAGCAGCAGACATTATTTATCCTGCATACAAAAAATAATAATACATGTATTTGCAGTCCTTACAATGCACCATGGTTTGTCCTGGTGCAAAGTTACTCTGAGTAAAATTCTGTTGTGTATGCCAATTGTGTCACCAAGAGCACACATAGAGAACTATCTCTTACAGCCCTAGATGCTGTAATGGTCTGTAATGGTGTGTACACACAGTGAGATCCTTACTATGCCCGATTTTGACTATGCAATTTCCCTTGAACTCCCCCAGAGCTCAGATAACACAGATTTTGACTATCTGTACTTTAGATTTTCTCTATATACGATTTTGAATAAGCGCCAATTTTGACTATACTTTGTACTTCATAGTACACTAGTCAAGATTGACTTGCCTGCACAGTCTATCTAGCCTTGCGATACCGACCCCGCGGGAGTGGGCATCGGGATCGAATCTGTATCGCAAGCTGCCTAACACCCTGAGATATGCACTAACTTTCCTTAAGATTTTGACTATATAGGGGTATATGCAATTGCGGTCGAATCCCGGCTGGAATTCGACCGTTTTTAAATTCGACAAAATTCGACAGTCAGACACCCTCCCACCGGGACCCGAATTCGACATATTCAATAAAAAACGGATTCGACAGTCCCGCTGTCGAAAAACGGACCAATTGACGATAGTGTGCGTCCTGGATTCGACTTCATGGACGGCACAAAAGCGTGTACAAAATCCTGAAAAAAAATGCGTGGGGTCCCCCCTCCTAAGCATAACCAGCCTCGGGCTCTTTGAGTCGGTCCTGGTTGTAAAAATACGGGGGGGGGGGGGGAAATGACATGGGATCCCCCGTTTTTTCACAACCAGCACCGGGCTCTGCGTCCGGTCCTGGTGCCAAAAATACGGGGGACATAAAACGTAGGGGTCCCCCGTATTTTTAACACCAGCACCGGGCTCCACTAGTCAGAGAGATAATGCCACAGCCGGGGGACACTTTTATATCGGTCCCTGCGGCTGTGGCATTAAATCACTAACTAGTCACCCCTGGCCGGGGTACCCTGGAGGAGTGGGGACCCCTTAAATCAAGGGGTCCCCCCCTCCAGCCAACCAAGGGCCAGGGGTGAAGCCCGAGGCTGTCCCCCCAATCCACGGGCTTCAGATCGGAGGCTGATAGCCAAGTGACAAAAATAAAGAATATTGTTTTTTGTAGCAGAACTACAAGTCCCAGCTAGCCTCCCCCGCAAGCTGGTACTTGGAGAACTACAAGTACCAGCATGCGGGGGGAAATGGGCCCGCTGGTACCTGTAGTTCTACTGCAAAAAAATACCCAAATAAAAACAGTACACGCACACCGTGAAAGTAAAACTTTATTACATACATGCACGCCGACACACACATACCTATGTTCACACGCCGACTCGGTCCCCTTCACCAGTAGAATCCATGGGGTACCTGAAAATAAAATTATACTCACCAAAATCCTGTGTAGATCTGTTCTCTTCTTGTTTGTAATCCACGTACTTGGCAAAATAATAAAACGCAAAAACCCGGACCACGCACTGAAAGGGGTCCCATGTGGGGGGTCTCAGCAGTCGGGGAAAGGGTTCCCATGGGGGGGTCTCAGCAGTCGGGGAAAGGGGTCCCATGTGTAAATATGGGACCCCTTTCAGTGCGTGGTCCGGGTTTTTGCGTTTTATTATTTTGCCAAGTACGTGGATTACAAACAAGAAGAGGACAGATCTACACAGGATTTTGGTGAGTATAATTTTATTTTCAGGTACCCCATGGATTCTACTGGTGAAGGGGACCGAGTTGGCGTGTGAACATAGGTAAGTATGTGTGTGTCGGCGTGCATGTATGTAATAAAGTTTTACTTTCACGGTGTGTGTGTACTGTTTTTATTTGGGTATTTTTCTTGGAGTAGAACTACAGGTACCAGCCCGTTTCCCCCCCGCATGCTGGTACTTGTGGTTCTCCAAGTACCAGCTTGCGGGAAGGCTTGCTGGGATTTGTAGTTCTGCTACAAAAAACAATGGGGGTAATTCCAAGTTGATCGCAGCAGGAATTTTGTTAGCAATTGGGCAAAACCATGTGCACTGCAGGGGAGGCAGATATAACATGTGCAGAAAGAGTTAGATTTGGGTGGGTTATTTTATTTCTGTGCAGTGTAAATACTGGCTGCTTTATTTTTAGACTGCAAATTAGATTGCAGATTGAACACACCACACCCAAATCTAACTCTCTCTGCACATGTTAAATCTGCCTCCCCTGCAGTGCACATGGTTTTGCCCAACTGCTAAAAAATTTCCTGCTGCGATCAACTTGGAATTACCCCCAATATTCTTTATTTTTGTCACTTGACTATCAGCCTCCCATTCGCAGCCCTTGTATGGGGGGGGGGACAGCCTCGGGCTTCACCCCTGGCCCTTAGGTGACTGGAGGGGAGGGGGGGGGGGAACCGCTTGATTTAAGGGGTCCTGACTCCTCCAGGGTACCCCGGCCAGGGGTGACTAGTTAGTGATTTAATGCCACGGCCGCAGGGACCGATATAAAAGTGTCCCCCGAGTGTGGCATTATCTCTCTGACTAGTGGAGCCCGGTGCTGGTGTTAAAAATACGGGGGACACCTACGTTTTTTGTTCCCCATATTTTTGGCACCAGGACCGGACGCAGAGCCCGATGCTGGTTGTGAAAATACGGGGGATACCCTGTCATTTTCCCCCCTGTATTTTTACAACCAGGACCGGCTCAAAGAGCCCGAGGCTGGTTATGCTTAGGAGGGGGGACCCCACGCATTTTTTTTCAGGATTTTTTACACATTCCCACCCCTTCTCACTGAAAAACATGCTCTGATCTCTCCATATTATTTTAGTCAGTAAAAAAAATATATATATTCTTTTAAAAAATATATAAATAATACTTGTGGCTCCTAATAGACAAACCAAGTACATAATCCCTTCTAATATAAATAGATATGCTATTAGCAATAGAAAAAACACTAAAAAAACATGTTTTTAAAATTTTTTATTAGATTCCGTCAGCAAAATGAGGCGGACTGAAATTGATGAAATGACTGTCGAAAAGCACTGTTGTCGAATCGACATTCTTCAATTGAATATACTTTTGTTGAAAAGCCGCATTTTTACCATTGCAGACATGTCGAATTTGACAACTGTCGAATTGCAAAAAGTCGAATTTGAAACAGCCGTTTTTTGTCGAAAAGTACTGTATTGCATTGTCGAATCATTTTTGTGTGTCGAAAATGCCCCGTTTTTCGACATTTGCGGCAATTCGACCGCAATTGCATATACCCCATAGTCAAAATCTTACAGATTTATCTCACCGTGTGTACATACCTTTAGAGACAGTTCCATTATTATAGTGATATTTAATGTAAATGAGACTGGAAGTAGCGGTATAAACATTTCAATCACTTCTCTAATTCCCAATCAACCACTGTACGTCTTTAGTTTTAACGTTTGGCTTCTTTATTTTTCTATTAATGAATCATATTGTGTTTAAAATGGGATGCTGTTAATATTCTGGCACTCAGCATGCCGAAAGTCAGAATGCCGACAGTGGCATCCCGACAGTCAGAATCCCGACGGTAAATACTGGGCTTAGGGTTAGGTTTTGGATTAGGGCTAGGCACTGTGGCATGGGTTAGGGTTAGGCTGGCAGGGGGAGGGGGGTGCGGTGTTTAGGCAAGGTTGCGGAAGGGATGGGTTAGGCTGGCAGGGGGAGGGGGGCGGTGTTTATGTAAGGTTGTGGAAGGGGTGGGTTAGGGTTAGGTTGCGGGACGGGAGGGTTAGGATTGATGTTACTCAAATACTTACCAAAATCCGTAAGGATTTTGAATGTTTATTTGCCGCTGTCGGTATTTTGACCTTCGGGTCCTGTGAACCAGGATATCGATACCACCCCTTTGAAATTAATAAAGTTTAATGTTTTAATTAATACACATTCTGATGCTAAATGCACTACCTAAGAATTCACTTGGGCCCTCATTCCGAGTTGTTCGCTCGCTAGCTGCTTTTAGCAGCATTGCACACGCTAAGCCGCCGCCCTCTGGGAGTGTATCTTAGCTTAGCAGAATTGCGAACGAAAGATTCGCAAAATTGCGAATAGAAATGTCTTAGCAGTTTCTGAGTAGCTTGAGACTTACTCTGCCACTGCGATCAGTTCAGTCAGTTTCGTTCCTGGTTTGACGTCACAAACACACCCAGCGTTCGCCCTGGCACTCCCCCGTTTCTCCAGCCACTCCCGCGTTTTTCCCAGAAACGGCAGCGTTTTTTCACACACACCCATAAAACGGCCAGTTTCCGCCAAGAAACACCCACTTCCTGTCAATCACACTACGATCAGCAGAACGAAGAAAAAACCTCGTAATGCCGTGAGTAAAATACCTAACTTTTGAGTAAAATAACTAAGCGCATGCGCTCTGCGAACATTGCGCATGCGCAGTAAGCGACTAATTGCAATGAGCGAAAAACTCGGAATGACCACCTTGGTCTTTAATATCTTTTTCATTATTTTATTTTCTTTTAACCACAAGGAGATGTACTGTAGTTAAAAAGTTGACAGTTCTGCTGTTGACAGTCAACAATGTTGACCACGTAATGCCAACAGGAGATGCTAACTCTGAAGCATGTTAACCGTGTTAGCGTAATAATTTTCTTTACTGTAATGTTTAAAGTGATAATGCCGAAACAGTCAACATGCTTTAAATAACATACGTACTGTGTCGGCATATCACACATATCCCTCCACAAGTGTTTCCTAACACCATGCAAGTGAATAAAACTGAGAAGATACATAAGCACATCTAATGCAGACAGTATATAAATAGACATATAATACAATATAATTACAGTCTGCAGTTTGAATAATTATGTGGAGAAAACATAATGGGAAGGGGCTGCTCCTACGAGCTTACAATTAATAGGGGAAGACTTGAGTACACTTTTCAGACAGCCAGCTTGTAACCAGGGGTATTGCACATAAGAGCACATAGGGGGTAATTCTGAGTTGATCGCAGCAGCAAGCTTGTTAGCAATTGGGCAAAACCATGTGCACTGCAGGGGAGGCAGATATAACATGTGTAGAGAGAGTAAGATTTTCACATGGTTTTGCTCAACTGCTAACAAATTTGCTGCTGCGATCAACTCAGAATTAGGCCTATAACCTGGGTTGCTGTGCAGTCTGAAAGGGCCCAGGGGAAAGTAGCGACCAGGGTTGAACACATTTTGAACCCGGGTTGCTATGCAGTGTGAACAGGTTGCTGGGTTGATGTGTCCCGTTTCCCATTCACACTGTATGGACGGGCAGCGCTTGGAGATCATCTGACGTCACTAGCCCAGCAATATGCCGGGCTGAGGACAGCACTGTGAAAGGGGCTCAGAGGGACTAATAGAAGGTGAAAGTCTAGTGCAGGCATAATTCTGTGAAGGTGGTAATGTTAATACTGCAAAAAATATGTATACCTGTTCTTTATTGTTTATCTTATACTTTTAATTTTCTTTATTATCACTAACAATAGTCTCAGAATATTTGTCAACATCTCCTTTCATATCCTCAATTTCCTGAAGTTCCATTTGGTTCCTGGTTTGATCATATCAAAGGCTGGATGCAGATGATAGACAAAGAAAACTTCCTGTTTGTCACATATGAGGATCTAAAGCAGGTAATTGTTCTATATTCTAAACACTTTATACAAAAATACACTGAGTTGTAAGTTTTTGGGCGCTTCTTTCTCAAACTAAAACTAGATACTCCAAGTATCATAATACAAGTAAAACAGAATGCATAAGTGCATTATTTTCAACGCAGGTACAACTGAGGAAGGGTAGGCAGACATCTATACTTATAATAATGTTGTAATGGTTGTGTCTGTACATAGAAATATTTTTGGAGAAATATACTCCTTGGGACTGTGTATGAACTACGGAGAGAAACTTTTTCTTAAGTATTTTTGTTTGATTGTCTGTTCGTTCCGGCATCACACAAAAACTACTGGATGAATTTGTATCATGTTTTCACTGTTGTATAGCTTAGTGACCTTGAAAGAAACTGAGGTACAGTATGTACAATGTTGAAGTGACATCAGGGAGACAAGCAATAAAGAAAAAACAGACGTTTGACACTCGGCTCTTGCAATGTGCAGGCTCCTCAAGCCTAAAATGACTATATGTATACAAATATAATTTTTTGGGGACAAACATACTTCTAATGACTGTTTATGAACTATAGAGACATTTTTTTTATTAGAATTTCAATTTGCATAGGCTCCTCAAGTCCAAAATGACTAGCTCAGTGGTTTCCAAACTTTTTTGAATCACGGCGCCCTAGAATATCAGAATTTTTTTCACGGCACCCCTAGGCCAAAAATGTCTAATTGAGAAATTTAGAAAGAAATATTCATTAAGTAGATCGCGTTTATATTTCATTCTTAGGATCAGTTGTGTGGTGAGGGACAAGATTTGGGAACCTCTGGACTAGATGTAAATATACATATAAATATATACAATATATACATGTATTGCACACCCTGAACACAGACAGTTATATATGGCACCTTATGAAATTGCAGAATGTGTCTCATGAACTCATGAAATTTCAGTATACATGTCAATCCAGTAGGTGGCGCATCAAGCATCTGTTAGTGCTAATCCACGAATGAAAATCTGCAAATATTGTTTACAAAGAAATTTTGTGATCAAAGTCTACAATATAAAATATACATCACATATTAGATGCTACTACTGTCATTGTAAAATTAGATCTGATAAGCAATAACAGACTAGCCATGGGCAAATGCTAGTATGTTATAAGAACATGGGCGTAACTATAGTGGGTGCAAGGAGTGCCACTGCTATGGGGCCCAGAGATTTAGGGGGGCCTGGACCCAGGTTAAAAAGTTGCAAGCCAATTTCCCAGATTTGCCTGCTAAGCAATTGCATACCTGTTAGGGTCTCCTGCCCTGTGCTGCCACGTCGTCATGGCAACCGGGAGACAAGTGCTAGCGGAGTAACCTGAGCGCAGCTGATACTCCGGTTCGGGTCTTTTGCTGTGCAGTGGTTACAGGCTCTGTGCACGGCAGGGGATCCGGTGCTGGTTTTTGTGCCCACAGTCTGTGAGGTCTGAGTGGGGCGTGGACAGCACCTGCTTTATAAGGCCTCTTCTCAGGTTAAGCAGATGCTGCTGAATCTTTGTTGGTTAGTCAGTTCCTGAAAGTTAGCCAGTACTGTGTAGCTTTGTATTTGTTGTTGCTTACTGCAAATAGGCCTGGGGATTTGGTACTACACTCTGCCAATCCAGACCTAGCAGTAAGACTGGAGTCAGTCGTTTAGCTTGCTGGGGTTCTTTTACTACTCTGTGAACTTAGCAAGTTTGCGGCTGTATTCTAAGACTTGCCTGCCTAAATCCTGTCTCACTGTGCAAGGTGTCAGGTGTCAGTTTAGTGGCAGTAAGCTGAACCTGTGCACTGCAAGTGAGAATTAGGATTGTGGAGACTCTCCTTGTGTCTATAATTCCATCTCTGACCAAGGAGTTTACTGCCACACCCGTTGGTAACCCTTTAGGGTTTTGCTGTTGCCCTTAGCAACAGCATTTCGGGTTCTCTACGTATTAAAACACAACATCTTGCTTTTCCCATCTGAGCATTACTAATACTAGGGAGACACCCAGTTCCTTGGCCTCTGGGCTTCTCTGTTCACTTTGTGTGTATTTTGTTACCCTATCACCTTCTGTGTCTGTCTGTGAGTTCATTTGCTTTGCATACCTATCCGTTCAGACACCAGTACATTCCTGCAGGCACTGGTGTGCATAACAGTTCAAACACCAGTACATTCCTGCAGGCACTGGAGTGCATAACAGTTTTGACACCAGTACATTCCTGCAGGCACTGGTGTGCATAACATATTCAGCAGCCCAATACTCCTGTTGAAATTTTGTGGGAATATGGAGCATACCCCTCAAAATACGTTGCAACAGGTGGTCGATCAGGTGCAGGTCCTGACTCGACAATTTAATGATTTGTCCATTAAAATGCACACCTCCCAGGCCGCTGGCGGAGCTCCCGCAGCAGCAGCACCTTCAGGGGTTAAGGAGCCGAAAGTAAATCTCCCGGATCGTTTTTCTGGAGATCGCTCGCAGTTCTTTTGTTTCAAGGAGAGCTGCAAGCTATACTTCCGGCTTAGGCCTCAGTCTTCTGGGTCGGAGATTCAGCGGGTGGGCATAGTGATTTCCTTGCTACAAGGAGACCCACAGGTCTGGGCATATGGGTTGCAGCCTGACTGTCCGTTGCTTAAAAGTGTTGATGCTTTTTTTACGGCACTGGGCATGTTGTATGATGACCCTGACAAGACGGCCTCAGCCGAGGCTCAGATTTCGATCCTTAAGCAAGGGCGAAGGCCAGTTGAGGTTTACTGTACGGAGTTTCGGAGGTTGGCCCATGATACCCAGTGGAATGACCCAGCCCTGAGACACCAGTACCGAAGAGGTCTTTCTAACCAGATAAAGGACCAACTGGTACAATATCCCTTGCCTGATAGCTTGGATCAGCTCATGCAGTTATCCATCCGGGTGGATAGACGGCTGAGAGAGCGTAGGCTTGAAAGGGAGACTGAGGTTTCCTTCTTTCCCAAGGGAACCTCAGACTCTGAGGAATTTTCCGAGGAGCCTATGCAGATTGGGGCTACCCGCCTCTCCTCGCGTGAGAAGACGCGGAGGTTCTGTTTGTACTGTGGGAATAAAGGTCATGTGGTAGTATCATGCCCAGAAAAGCCGGAAAACTTCAGGGCCTGAGGGTGATGGGAAATATCCTGTCAGGCCAGAAGTCAGAATTTCCCAAGAAGACTTTTATCATTCCAGTGACCTTGAAGATCCTCGGTCAAACTGTCAAGACTGAGGCCTTTATGGACAGTGGGGCCGACGGGGTTTTTATGGACCGCCAATTCGCCCTGAAACTCTCTGTTCCCTTAGTACCCTTGGCATCGGAAATTGAGATTTGTGGGTTAAACGGGGAACCATTATCCCAAGGTAAAATTACCTCTTGCACTAGCCAGATTTCTTTGTTTATTGGAGCCACACACTCTGAAAAATTGTCCTTTTATGTGACTGTCTGTACTTTTGCCCCATTGGTGTTGGGGTTACCCTGGTTAAGGGCCCACAATCCTCAATTTGACTGGGTCTCTGGGGAGATTCTTAGTTGGGGTACTGATTGTTTCAGGAGTTGCTTGAGCCTTCCAGTCAGGCTCTCGCAGCTAAGTTTGCCAGGATTGCCAGGGTGTTAGGCAGATTTTGCGGACGTGTTCTCCAAAAAAGTTGCAGCGGTACTATCTCCCCATCGCCCCTATGACTGTGCCATTGATTTGTTGCCAAATGCTAAGCTTCCCAAGAGCAGGTTGTACTCCCTGTCACGTCCTGAGACTCAGGCTATGGCAGAGTACATTCAGGAGAACTTGGCTAAGGGATTTATCAGACCTTCACAGTCTCCAGTTGGGTCAGGGTTCTTCTTCGTGGGTAAAAAGGACTGTTCGTTGCAACCCTGCATCGACTTCAGGGAATTGAACCGTATCACGATTAAAAACTCATACCCACTGCCTCTCATTTCGGTCTTGTTTGACCAGCTTCGTACTGCCACCATTTTTTCTAAGATTGACCTACGCGGTGCGTACAATCTAATCCGAATAAGAGAGGGGGATGAATGGAAGACTGCCTTTAATACCCACTCAGGGCATTATGAATATTTGGTGATGCCTTTTGGGCTCTGTAATGCCCCGGCAGTCTTCCAGGATATCATGAATGATGTGCTCAGGGAATATTTGGATAGATTCTTAGTTGTATACTTAGATGACATCCTAATCTCCCATTCCCTGGAGGAACATCGGAAGCATGTACGCTTAGTCCTCCAGAAACTCAGAGACCACCGGCTTGGGGCGAAGCTGGAGAAGTGCGAATTTGAAGTTCAGCAAATCGCATTTCTAGGATATATTATCTCCCCAGAAGGTTTCCAAATGGAGGGTTCCAAGGTACAGGCAGTCCTGGATTGGGTGCAGCCCACTAGTTTGAAGGCGCTTCAGCGTTTCCTGGGCTTTGCGAATTTTTATAGACGATTTATCGCTGGATTTTTGTCTATAGTGGCGCCTTTGGTGGCACTCACTAAGAAAGGGGCGGATGTTGCTCACTGGTCTTGTGAGGCTAAAGCGGCTTTTGCCCGTCTCAAAAGGGCATTTGTATCGCCAAGGTGCTGCGACACCCAGATCCAGAGCGTCCTTTTGTGGTGGAGGTGGATGCCTCTGAGATGGGTATTGGGGCAGTGCTTTCTCAGATGGGAGTGTCTGATAATCGCCTTCATCCCTGTGCTTACTTTTCCCGTAAATTTTCGCCTGCCGAGATGAATTATGACGTGGTTAACCGGGAATTGTTGGCTATTAAGGATGCACTCGAGGAGTGGAGACACTGGCTTGAGGGGGCTAAGTTTGTGGTCTCAATTCTCACCGACCATAAGAATCTGGCATATTTAGAGTCAGCGAAGCGTCTCAATGCCAGGCAGGCACGATGGGCTTTGTTTTTTGCTCGCTTTAATTTTTTGATAACATATCGCCCTGGGTCAAAAAACATCAAGGCTGATGCGCTCTCGCAGAGTTTTGCTCCAATCCAGGAGACCACCGAGGAGCCGTTGCCCATTGTGTCCCCATCATGTATTAAAGTGGGCATTACCCAGGACCTCTTATCATTAGTCCTTAGAGCACAGGAGCAGGCTCCTCCAGACCTTCCGGTAGGTCTTTTGTTTGTGCCTCCTAGGTTAAGACAGCGAGTGTTCCTGGAATTCCATGCCAAGAAGTCGGCAGGTCACCCGGGTATTGCCAGAACTCGGGAGTTGCTATCTAGGGCGGTGTGGTGGCCCTCGGTGGCTAAGGATGTGGATCAGTGGGTTCGGGCATGTGACATCTGTGCCCGAAATAAGACTCCTAGAGGGGTTCCTGTTGGCCCATTACATCCACTCTCTATCCCATCTAAGCCATGGACCCACATTTCAATGGATTTTGTGGTGGACTTGCCCAAATCCTCGGGGATGACAGCCATCTGGGTTGTCGTTGACAGGTTTTCGAAGATGGCGCACTTCGTTCCACTGGTTGGGCTGCCATTGGGCAGACGCCTGTCTGATTTATTTATGCTGCATGTTGTGCGTCTCCACGGGTTGCCACTTGATGTGGTCTCTGACCGCGGATCCCAGTTTGTGGCCAAATTCTGGAGGGCATTTTGTTCCGATCTCCAGATTTCTGTCAGCTTGTCGTCAGGCTACCATCCGCAGTCTAATGGGCAGACTGAAAGGGTGAACCAGTCCTTGGAGCAGTTCCTCAGGTGTTATGTCTCCAAGTGTCAGACTGACTGGGTTGCTCATCTGTCCATGGCGGAGTTTGCCTATAACAACGCGGCTCACTCTGCTACAGGGATCTCTCCCTTCCTTTGTGTGTATGGGCATCATCCTAAGGCCAATTCTTTTGACCCCCTGGACTCCACGCTTGGTGGTTCCTCTGTGGTTTCGGTCCTTAGAGGTATTTGGCGGAAAGTGAAGAAAGCCCTTGTGTCTGTGTCATTAGTGACCAAAAGGGTTTTTGATAAGCGGAAAAGACCCTGCAGCTTCAAATTAGGAGACTTCGTCTGGTTGTCTACCAAGAATTTGAAGTTGAGACAGCCATCTCATAAGTTAGGCCCCCGGTTCATCGGCCCTTATAAGATCACCAGGGTTATCAATCCGGTGGCATTTCAGTTAGATCTGCCCCGTTCTTTGGGTATCAATAAAACATTTCATTGTTCCCTTTTAAAGCGGGCGATTAGTAATCCTTCTTCCAGTGGAAGACCTTCCCCTCTTCTGATACGTGGCCAGAGGGAGTTTGTTGTTGAAAGGATTCTTGACTCCAAGATGGTTCGGGGTCGGCTGTCATTTTTGGTGCACTGGAAGGGGTATGGCCCGGAGGAGCGGTCGTGGGTGCGCAGTTGTGATCTTCATGCCCCCAGACTGATACGCTCTTTCTTCTCGCAGTTCCCCGATAAACCCGGTGGTAGGGGTTCTTTGACCCCTCGTCAGAGGGGGGGTACTGTTAGGGTCTCCTGCCCTGTGCTGCCACGTCGTCATGGCAACCGGGAGACAAGTGCTAGCGGAGTAACCTGAGCGCAGCTGATACTCCGGTTCGGGTCTTTTGCTGTGCAGTGGTTACAGGCTCTGTGCACGGCAGGGGATCCGGTGCTGGTTTTTGTGCCCACAGTCTGTGAGGTCTGAGTGGGGCGTGGACAGCACCTGCTTTATAAGGCCTCTTCTCAGGTTAAGCAGATGCTGCTGAATCTTTGTTGGTTAGTCAGTTCCTGAAAGTTAGCCAGTACTGTGTAGCTTTGTATTTGTTGTTGCTTACTGCAAATAGGCCTGGGGATTTGGTACTACACTCTGCCAATCCAGACCTAGCAGTAAGACTGGAGTCAGTCGTTTAGCTTGCTGGGGTTCTTTTACTACTCTGTGAACTTAGCAAGTTTGCGGCTGTATTCTAAGACTTGCCTGCCTAAATCCTGTCTCACTGTGCAAGGTGTCAGGTGTCAGTTTAGTGGCAGTAAGCTGAACCTGTGCACTGCAAGTGAGAATTAGGATTGTGGAGACTCTCCTTGTGTCTATCATTCCATCTCTGACCAAGGAGTTTACTGCCACACCCGTTGGTAACCCTTTAGGGTTTTGCTGTTGCCCTTAGCAACAGCATTTCGGGTTCTCTACGTATTAAAACACAACATCTTGCTTTTCCCATCTGAGCATTACTAATACTAGGGAGACACCCAGTTCCTTAGCCTCTGGGTGTCAAAGTCAGAAAAATATCACGCTGCACGTTGCCATATATGCACCTCATGTGTGTGCACGCTACATATTTAATCAAAATAATGTATTTTATAAGTTAATATTCCCCTGAGTCCAGCAGGTATCAGTGGGTCTCAAATGGCTCTTTGACCTTAGAGATTCCCCAAACAATAGTTTGCATGTTGGGAGGGCTTCACATCTTCATATGCATAGTTAAGCACAGGAATAGTAATTGAAGATTAATTGTATTCCGAATCAGTATCTTTCCCGCAGACGGAGTACAATAGCCTTTAATTACACTGAGCTTTGAGACTCAATGAGGAGGGCCAACACCTGTGTTTACGAAATGGGGCTGGATTTGTCTCCAGAAGAATGATTGCTGAGATGTCATTGTCTCAACTGAGAGTGGACAGTGGGACAGTATTCGCCAAACAATAGCTTCCCACAAGACAGGAATGTGTTAGTCATCATCCATTGTTTTGCATAACCAAGGCCACTGATGCAGCTGGCTCACATGCTGTGAGGGACACACACACATCCTGTTGTTGACACACCCCCACAGCTGGAATGAGGGTATGATATACCCACTGGAGATCACAGGGCTCACTCACTCACACAGCTACCTGGCACCCAGCAGCATGACGGCTACATCCCCAGGACTGACCTCCAAGCTAAAGGCTAAGTATTGAATTCACATGGCTAGATAAGGAAATATAGACAGATTGCTTTAAGGTCAATGGTGCTGGTTTAAATAGGATATTGTAACTTGTTTGTGTGATAGATCTGGGAATCTGTGATGGTAGCTGGGACATTAGACAACCTGTAGCATAGCATTTGTGGTATTTGTTTGCCTATGGTGATTTAAAATAGATTGTGCTGGTTTGTTATAATATATCTTGTTAATCATGAATACCACCATGCAGTTACTTTTGAATATGTGCTTGTAGCAATGGCAGGCTGATACTTGTGGGTACCTGGTGGTCTGGTCTTGTGATAGCTCATATGCTCTGGTTATTGAGATACTGTGTTTGCTTGAAATTGTGAAAGGTGATTTAGATGGTTTGGAATTGTAAAATCAGAACATAGGCATTGTTTTGAGGCTTGGACATTTTGGAATAAAATGGAGTATTGTGTCTTCTGCTATGTGATTGTGGTGTAGCAGAGAGTGCCATGTGTTTGGACCTGCAAATCTAAAATGGCTGCTAGCATCCCCCTTTCAACCATGTGTTGCAGTCCTTGGAATCATGGGAGGTTTCCCGAAATGGAGTCTAGCTTCTGTCCCATGCGGTATTGTAGGGTTGTGTATATAGGGACAGCCAGTATGGGTAAGCTCAAGTATTTTCTCCACAAAGATTCTCAGCATTGACTAACATGCGCAGCGATTGTTCCTCACATGTGTAAGCTTCTCTGCAATCATATTGTCTTTATTGTTATTGTGAGCCATCTCTCTCTCTCTCTCTCTCTTCTCTTCTTTCTCTCTCATTTTCCCTTAAACATAATTGTATTGTATTTCCTGTGTAGTTATCTGGTTAGTTAGTCTGTGTTATATTGTAGTGTGTGACTTGTACTGTATTACTCTTTTTGCAAGTAATAACATTCTTACTAAAGGCGTTAGAACCTTAGACCGGTATTTGATTGGTTATTATAAATGCATAAAGGTTTCTCAGAGCGTCATAGTCGCACATACAGCTTTTAAGCTAACAAGGTTACACTGCATTACATCTACACATTGTCACTGCACAAATGTTTACAGTATAAGTACATTCCTTAAGGTATAGTTAAGGGAGTACCCTTGCGGTACTTTTTGCGCCAATTGCGTACTGTGTTCTTTAACCTTTAACGTGTTTTTAATAGGACAAATATTATAGACATTGTCAATTGGGGGACTCGTCCTCCGGTCTTCACATATCTGCACTAGGTAATTTTAGCAGACATTATCAGGTCAGCAAAGGGCGGAGAAGGTAGTATCCCTCGTTAAACCGTTTGGAGGTCGGGGATACTGCAGTGCTGACCAGTTAATTGTCTGCTTCACCTGGTAAGGAGTGCTGAGGGAATTCGGGAACTGGAAGGTAGGAACAGTACGTTATTGTCTTTGAAAATCGGTTTGTTTTTTTTAATTTCTATTTGGTGCCAACTACACACGCAGATTGGATGGTTTGTCTGTTTAAATAGGTTTAAAAATTATTTTTAATCACTCTGCATAGCATGATAACTTTAGGAGTTTGAATGATGACTTTCTTTGTGACAAGAAGCAGCATGGTCTGTCCACCATTTTGTGTGACCCTCATGGAGGTGAAAGGGGGAGGAGCAGCGGCCATTTTGGGAAGGTCACATTTTTTTATTTATTTTTTTTCTCCCTAAGCGGCTGATTTTCAGTTGACTCAGGAAATAATCAGCCATCCATTGTCAAAAAGAAATCATCATTTAATGAGGTTTTTTTAATGCATTTATTTAATCTATATCATAGTCAATCATAAGTAATAGTGATTGGTACTTATATGTAATATCTATATGCGTGTGCTTACATCAATGAATGTTATTAGATTAAATTTAGAATTGCATGTTCATTTGTGTAAGTTTCACATCTCACCTTCCTGTTTGCCATTTGCATTGATAAACGTGCTAAGAGAGATTTGTCGCTATTTAAATAGTTAAAGTGTAAAAGTAATACATTAAGGGGTAAATTGTAAAAAACGTGCACAGCTTGGCCTGAGATACAAGGAGAGACCTGTGTGGTGCTTGGTAGATGATTACAGTTAAAAATCATCTACATTGATAAACGTGTAAATTGTGTTACGGTGGACATTTGCTTTGCGTCCACGTGTCTCTAACAAAGGACTGAGACTTGCGTACGCAAAGGCCGACGCACGCAGCGTAAATTACGCAACGGAGCGTCTGGGTACGCCCACGTAACTCAAATCACATGATAGTGTTATTTTAGCAGGCGAAGAGGTGGCAACGCGATAAATAGCGCAAGTCGATTTTTGTGTCCAAAATTTAGAATAACAGATCCTTCTCCAAATTTACAACACATCTGGTCTAAAGAGAAATTTCTGCGCAGAAATAGAAATAGAAACAAAAGTGTACATGTGATGAGTGAGTGTTTTGTATATATAAGTTTATACAATTTTCAAGGTTGAACCACAAGAAGTCGAGTTCTCGCAGAGGTACATGCATGTAAGTGTCGTACATGGTGGCTAGGGAGGCATCCCTTGTTAAATATAAAATTTGAGCAGTAGAGTATAGCAGACCAGGAGGTCATACTGTAGCACAGACCAGGAGGTCCAGAACAGACCAGGAGGTCCAGGTACAGCAGACAAAGAAGTCCGCTATAGATAGAGATAAGTAGCACAACCCAGGGGGTTGGTGCAGAACCCATATAGGCCAATAAAGCTCTGGCTGAAGGAATTCGCAGCCGAAATTTTCGATTCCACTGGTCGCTCTGCACATAAGATTAGTTGCTTATGTGCTGAACGATTGTACCGCACGTAATTGTGTGCATTAGTTAGTCTGACCAGTACCATTTGTGTACGAAACCGGTCATAAACACTATTTGTACATTCTGACGTGATTTGTGTAATTTTTTATTTTCTGAAGGGAAGTTCGCTGGTCACTCAGGAATTATCCAACAACCAACAGTTACTGGAAAGGGTTAATGCTCTGCGGATTACACTCACATGTTCCAGTAAACGAAGGTTCATAGGGGCCCTGGGTCGAGTACGCCAGCGCTAAGGCAGTGTGTAGGTCGTATTGGTCGGCGTGGGCGAGTGAGTGGGGTACTCGGTAAACCGCCACCGTCAGCCTATCTTGAACATTTTGGTTTTGTAAGGGTTCGCTGAAGACCCTGATTGAAGGTCAGAGGTGGTGAAAGCAACGCCTACAGGTATGGGGGCCAATTGTTCAGGTAGGGGGCGATCAACCTCGGTTCGGGTTGATTCAGTGAACCGACCAGTCGGGTCGGCAAGGTACGTAATGTGTGAAAAATACGGTTCACACACAGAGGTTTTATGTGATGAATGGGAGAGAATGACTGTACATGACGGGGAGAAATTCCCAAGAGTAGGCAGCTTTAGCCCAGATGTGTTACTAAATCTAAGGAGAAGGATAGGTCTCATTAAATCAGTAAAGAGACGGATCAAACATTATGATTGTTTAAAATTATGGCAACAGGAAAGTGAAATGCAAAGAAATTTTAACTTACATATCTGACTCTCATCTTGGGAAGAGAGACATGGCAATGGAGAGGATTATGGTTGCAGAGAAATGGCACAATGTTGTACAATAAAAATGCACTTAGTAACTGTATTAAGAACGAAAGTAACAAATGTAATAATGTTTATAAAAATGAAAGTGTAAAAATCACAAATGTTAACCTGTGCAAGTCGCACCCCATGTCAAACTTCCCTCAGGAATACAAACAAGAAAGTGAGCCCAGAACGATGTCGGCATCTCTTCCAGAAGCCATCCTACAAGACATCCAGGTGGACGCGACCAAATCGGTAAAGGCAATAATCAAACCCCCTAACGGAGGGTCAGGTGAGGTCGTGTCCACAGGTACGTACAATGTTTTATATCACGCACAAACAAATGTACCCTATATTGTAAGACCAACACAAAGTGATGTAATTGAATTTAGTCCTGTCAGGATGATCACAGTCCCCAATGGGAAGACTGACGATCAGGGAATCATTCCCGTCAAGGACAGTGCAATGCGCCATCCCTGGTCCCAGACAGAATTGAGATCAATCATGTCTGATTTCCCAGATCCTAGGAAAGATCTAAGTGTATGATCAAAGATTCACAGAAGGTATATCAACTCCCTAGACAACGACATAATCATGGTATCCAAGGAATCAGGGAGGTACAGGGAAAGCGGTTGATGGTGATGAGCATCCAAGCGTTTGAGGAGACATCAAATCAACCAAGACCCCATTTCACTGACACTTGGAGGAAGCCCAGGGTTTGTGATCTTTGCAAAAGAGAAGGGCATTATGCCAGTAACTGCAACAGCCCACATAAAGTCAGACCCCCTAGACATGAATATGAGCATGAATATGACACACCAAACTATAAAAGGTGATCATTAGGACTGATGGTAAGCCTGAGGTAACAGTTAATAAATTGGGAGGTCATTCCCTGAAGACACAGGAATGACCGGGTGAAACGTTGTAAATGTATCTGTGAAATGTTTCTTTTCTCTCCCCATCTCTGATGATTATTGATAGGACTCAAACATTGCATATCTGCTTGGTCTTTGCAGAAGTCTACCAAACCCCAGCAAGACCTATCCGCATCAATGTATCCTGGCCAGATACAGAGGGTGGAGTATGGAGGTGCTGGTGGGAGGGACTGCGCAAGGAAGCCATTGGACATGTAGATATGACAGCCTGATGATCTGACAATGTTTTAAAATGTTTGAAAAATGTTTTTTCCCCCTGTTGTTTATTGTTGACTTATGTAATATATATGCATATGAATTGTTCTCTCTTTCTTTGTTTTTTTTTTGTTTTCTCTCTCTTCTCACTCATGTTTTCATGTTTTAAAGATGGTATGTCACACATCAGTTAGACAAATGGTAATGCAAGATTTTTGCTCCTTACAGAAAGTTCGCTGGTTTGGAAGGAATATTGCATCACCGGAATGTTCGGTTGGAAGACTGAGAGACAGCACCTTTGAGATGACAGCAGAACAAGAAGAACAACAAGACGAGAGAACTAATTATCGTAACAAGTTTCTCTCCCCCTCAAACGGTTTCCCTGTACCCCCATTACAAATTTCTCCTTTTTCTCCTCCTGTAAGATGGACTCGCCCCAAGAGACTGTGATCCGGATTTTCCTGTTGACCCTGATGTTGACCAGAGCAGTCTGTTTCGGTGAGAGTACCAGTGAGGTCGAGAAAGGATCCAGAAAGGTTCTGATGACTGAGACGGAGGTGTAAATTTCCAATAGCAACACAATCACCAAGCAAAGGCGAGTACCGGAAACGATCTAGCAGCCTATTGTCTATTTGTAAACATTGTGAAGGATTGTTAGCTGAAGAAAACTGTATCTGTAGGCTCTGTGACAATGTAGTTGAGGATGGGTGCATTAAGAAATGCCAATCCAGTTTTAATATCCACATGGACCGGCATCCATTGAGTGACTATCACTCCTTAGTGGGTAGTGTGTTAAATAAGACAGATTGTTGGGTATGCTCTCAAGTACCTCAAGGTCATAGCAAATCAGGGCTAGTACCATTTCCTTTAATGGTAGGGGAGGTACTTGAGCTAAATGGTGGGAGACCGGTGGACAGGAGGTTTAATATCTCCAGTCCTCCTAGCTTGAAGCTCCACCAATATCATGTGGATAGATCCCTAATATGTTTTAACATTTCCAATCCCCGAAAGCCGGGAAATTGGGAAGTGTCAGGGAGTAACCAAACCATGACCTTTTCACATAGAGCCGATAGAATGCCAACAGATACAGAACTTATACGCCACATAGCCAGTAGAGGAAAATCTTTCCGGTATATGTATACCCTAGGAAGTAGGATTACGAAAGTTGGAGAGGTATCACCAGGATACTGTGCACATATCGTACAAGCTGATACGTGTACTAGACAGATGGGAGAATTAGGGGTAGGAGATTTCACATGGAAGATGTGTAATATGGTTATGTCCTACTCTGTCCCATATGTTCTCCCCGATGATGCATATTTCATATGCGGGAGGAAGGCGTATAAAGTGGCTTGCCCCAAACTCTGAAGGATTGTGTTATATTGGAAAAGTACTACCTGAGGTAATGAGTCTAAGGAGTGAGGAAATTATAATTCCAATGGATTTGATTTATGACCCAACGGTAGAGACAATGATGTGATGAAAATGCGATTATACGGTCCGTTTCTTTCACCTGTTTTTCCATTTTCTCCAAGGTAAAAAGACCCACTTGGACGAGGAATTTGATGATCCTGTATACAGACAACGGATGGATTAAAGAAGAAGTTTTGACAACCTTATACACAGATATTTGATGAACTATGCCATAGACCCCCAGTTTCCCTAGAAATTTTAAAATTACGCTAGCCCAACACTTTTGTAAGTCTATGGACATTGACAAAGCTTTTTGCTCGCACCTTATGAGCAAAAGCGCAAAGAAGACTGCATTCAACAGACACCGAACAAGACTTCAACCGACAAATGTTCATTAACCTGACATAGAATACCACTGCATTTACCATAAGTGTTCTTTATCTTCATCTCTACAACCCTCAGGTAATGACACACATAGTCGATAGGGAATACAGGCACAGATATCAGCAATCACATATCCCCCCCATTCATGTATCATCAACTAAAATGTGCTCCCCCATTTTTGTTACAACCACAGCCGAAAAGAGTTCGGTAGAGTTTGACAGCCCATCCACAGACCCTTAATACGGGATAAGAAGGAATTCAAATGTATACTTCGCAATACCTTGAAGCTTGATTTAAAACACGTACGGCACGATGATACATGACCCCCCCCAAACATGGATTCATACACGCATGCTTCTGCTATCTCACTAGGTCATACCCTTTTCCTACCTTCTTCTCTCCTCCCTTACCCAATCATAGAAATGTATTTACATATGACATATATTTTTCTCTTTTTGAACTGTTTTAGGAAGTGGCAGTTATTGGTGACTGCCAAAGGGTGGACTGTCAAAGTCAGAAAAATATCACGCTGCACGTTGCCATATATGCACCTCATGTGTGTGCACGCTACATATTTAATCAAAATAATGTATTTTATAAGTTAATATTCCCCTGAGTCCAGCAGGTATCAGTGGGTCTCAAATGGCTCTTTGACCTTAGAGATTCCCCAAACAATAGTTTGCATGTTGGTAGGGCTTCACATCTTCATATGCATAGTTAAGCACAGGAATAGTAATTGAAGATTAATTGTATTCCGAATCAGTATCTTTCCCGCAGACGGAGTACAATAGCCTTTAATTACACTGAGCTTTGAGACTCAATGAGGAGGGCCAACACCTGTGTTTACGAAATGGGGCTGGATTTGTCTCCAGAAGAATGATTGCTGAGATGTCATTGTCTCAACTGAGAGTGGACAGTGGGACAGTATTCGCCAAACAATAGCTTCCCACAAGACAGGAATGTGTTAGTCATCATCCATTGTTTTGCATAACCAAGGCCACTGATGCAGCTGGCTCACATGCTGTGAGGGACACACACACATCCTGTTATTGACACACCACCACAGCTGGAATGAGGGTATGATATACCCACTGGAGATAACAGGGCTCACTCACTCACACAGCTACCTGGCACCCAGCAGCATGACGGCTACATCCCCAGGACTGACCTCCAAGCTAAAGGCTAAGTATTGAATTCACATGGCTAGATAAGGAAATATAGACAGATTGCTTTAAGGTCAATGGTGCTGGTTTAAATAGGATATTGTAACTTGTTTGTGTGATAGATCTGGGAATCTGTGATGGTAGCTGGGACATTAGACAACCTGTAGCATAGCATTTGTGGTATTTGTTTGCCTATGGTGATTTAAAATAGATTGTGCTGGTTTGTTATAATATATCTTGTTAATCATGAATACCACCATGCAGTTACTTTTGAATATGTGCTTGTAGCAATGGCAGGCTGATACTTGTGGGTACCTGGTGGTCTGGTCTTGTGATAGCTCATATGCTCTGGTTATTGAGATACTGTGTTTGCTTGAAATTGTGAAAGGTGATTTAGATGGTTTGGAATTGTAAAATCAGAACATAGGCATTGTTTTGAGGCTTGGACATTTTGGAATAAAATGGAGTCTTGTGTCTTCTGCTATGTGATTGTGGTGTAGCAGAGAGTGCCATGTGTTTGGACCTGCAAATCTAAAATGGCTGCTAGCATCCCCCTTTCAACCATGTGTTGCAGTCCTTGGAATCATGGGAGGTTTCCCGAAATGGAGTCTAGCTTCTGTCCCATGCGGTATTGTAGGGTTGTGTATATAGGGACAGCCAGTATGGGTAAGCTCAAGTATTTTCTCCACAAAGATTCTCAGCATTGACTAACATGCGCAGCGATTGTTCCTCACATGTGTAAGCTTCTCTGCAATCATATTGTCTTTATTGTTATTGTGAGCCATCTCTCTCTCTCTCTCTCTCTCTCTTCTCTTCTTTCTCTCTCATTTTCCCTTAAACATAATTGTATTGTATTTCCTGTGTAGTTATCTGGTTAGTTAGTCTGTGTTATATTGTAGTGTGTGACTTGTACTGTATTACTCTTTTTGCAAGTAATAACATTCTTACTAAAGGCGTTAGAACCTTAGACCGGTATTTGATTGGTTATTATAAATGCATAAAGGTTTCTCAGAGCGTCATAGTCGCACATACAGCTTTTAAGCTAACAAGGTTACACTGCATTACATCTACACATTGTCACTGCACAAATGTTTACAGTATAAGTACATTCCTTAAGGTATAGTTAAGGGAGTACCCTTGCGGTACTTTTTGCGCCAATTGCGTACTGTGTTCTTTAACCTTTAACGTGTTTTTAATAGGACAAATATTATAGACATTGTCATGGGCTTCTCTGTTCACTTTGTGTGTATTTTGTTACCCTATCACCTTCTGTGTCTGTCTGTGAGTTCATTTGCTTTGCATACCTATCCGTTCAGACACCAGTACATTCCTGCAGGCACTGGTGTGCATAACAGTTCAAACACCAGTACATTCCTGCAGGCACTGGAGTGCATAACAGTTCTGACACCAGTACATTCCTGCAGGCACTGGTGTGCATAACAATACCTCCCAAAATAACCGGTCCTGACAAATATCAGACATTAATATACAATCCTTCAGGTTTTTTTTTTCTGAACTACAATTTACTGAGGAAAAAGGATACCTGCACATAAATGAATTGTAACATTTGTAGCAGAAGTAGCCACTACATCCTTGATTGCTACTTTTATATATTTCTTACTGTTTTAGGCATCTGGTTATGTTCGTGTTGTCTGCTGTCCAGTAATGTGGATTTTAAATGTTTTATTGTGTAAAATAAATATGTATTAATTAGGAACCACCGTAATTTTGTGATTAATTGGTTCTCTAGCGCGGCCATTTACATTTGTTATCAGCTGTTCCTCCATTTGAAACTTGTGCAGATAAGTTTCTAGGGTCTGTCACAACTAAACCAATAATAATTTGTTTCACTGATCATTATTACATCCACATCATTTTATACATATATATTACAATCATTCGCGCTATCAGGAGGGACAAAATGCTCTGCTCCAGGAC
Source organism: Pseudophryne corroboree (assembly GCF_028390025.1). Classification (NCBI taxonomy): domain Eukaryota; kingdom Metazoa; phylum Chordata; class Amphibia; order Anura; family Myobatrachidae; genus Pseudophryne; species Pseudophryne corroboree. The sequence goes on from NC_086453.1 coordinate 113,190,426, forward strand.
TTTTCACTGAATTTGTGATTGCCATCACCTGTTTTGAACAGGTTAATGGGTAATAAAGGTGTTTCACCACAGGTGATGGCAAGCATACATTAAGAGGGGAGACCAGGAGCAGAGAATTCTGTCCCTCCTGCAGAGGGTCATGTTGGGAGGTATGCATTTGGGTCTGATCCATAGCCCAGCCTGAACAGTGTGACATTACATTTATAGTGAAAGGACTGTGTAGTGGATGTTATAACGGTAAGTGGGCACATAATGTGGCATCATTTGAACTGAAGGCCGCTGTAATTTTGTACAATATGAACTGAAGGCCACTGTAGGTTGTCATAATCTGATCTGCTCATTGTAATGTGGAAGGCATATAAAGTTACATAATAAGAACTGGAGCACTTTAATGTGGCACAGTATGAAATGGAGGCACTGTAATGTGGAATAATGTGAACTGGGGCACTGTAACGTGGCATCATTTGAACTGCAGAGCACTTTAATTTGGCACTGTATGAACAGGGGGCACTGTAATGTGGTATAATGTAAACTCGGGATGGTGTATGTCATAATGTGAAATAGGTATACTGTGTGGCATAATGTGTACTGGCAGCCCTACAATGTGATATCATGTAAACAATGGAACTACAATGGTTCAGAAAATAAACTAGGGCACTACAATGTGGCATCATATTAATTAGGGCACTACTAACCAATTTGTCTGGTTGACCATTTTTGTCTGCTTTTCAGTGTTTGGGAGCAAATAGCCAATTGTCATTTGCTCTCATCCATTACCAGCTTTCCCTTCCATCCAGCCAGATTTGACAATCAATCTTCAGGTGTATGGCCAGCTATACTTTAGTGATATATTGTGCCATTGCATTGCATAATGTTTAGTGTGTACGTGGGCACAATATATTATTACATTGCATGGGCCATGCAAGACCGTTGAATTGTTCAGGTGGTACCCAGGTTTAGAATCAGTAGCAACTCTGTTTACACACCCATGACATGACCACGGAATGTTATTCTTACGTGTGAATGCCCCTTGTTTGCCCACCTGACACCTTATAATGCCAGGTGATGAAAATGGGGGGGTGGCTCATGAACACAGCATTCCTGCAAAACCACACCCCTTTACCCAAAGCCACCACCCCTTTTTGGGCAGATGCACCTTTGGGGCGCAGAAGAGTCCCGACTTAGGGATGAAGAATGTTAGGAGGTATATGTATGTATGTATATATATATATATATATATATATATATATATATATATATATTATTAGTGATGTGCACCGGACATTTTTCAGGTTTTGGTTTTGGATTCAGTTCCACTGCCGTGTTTTGGATTCGGACATGTTTTGGCAAAACCTCCCTGAAATTTTTTTGTCGGATTCGGTTGTGTTTTGGATTCGGGTGTTATTTTCGAAAAACCCTAAAAAACAGCTTAAATCATAGAATTTGGGGGTCATTTTGATCCCATAGTATTATTAACCTCAATAACCATAATTTCCACTCATTTCCAGTCTATTCTGAACACCTCACACCTCACAATATTATTTTTAGTCCTAAAATTTGCACCGAGGTCACTGGATGACTAAGCTAAGCGACCCAAGTGGCCGACAAACAAACACCTGGCCCATCTAGGAGTGGCACTGCAGTGTCAGACAGGATGGCACTTCAAAAAATAGTCCCCAAACAGCACATGATGCAAAGAAAAAAAGATGCGCAATGAGGTAGCTGTGTGACTAAGCTAAGCGACCCAAGTGGCCGACACAAACACCTGGCCCATCTAGGAGTGGCACTGCAGTGTCAGACAGGATGGCAGATTAAAAAAATAGTCCCCAAACAGCACATGATGCAAAGAAAAAAAGAGGTGCAATGAGGTAGCTGTGTGACTAAGCTAAGCGACCCAAGTGGCCGACACAAACACCTGGCCCATCTAGGAGTGGCACTGCAGTGTCAGACAGGATGGCACTTCAAAAAATAGTCCCCAAACAGCACATGATGCAAAGAAAAAAAGATGCGCAATGAGGTAGCTGTGTGACTAAGCTAAGCGACCCAAGTGGCCGACACAAACACGTGGCCCATTTAGGAGTGGCACTGCAGTGTCAGACAGGATGGCAGATTAAAAAAATAGTCCCCAAACAGCACATGATGCAAAGAAAAAAAGAGGTGCAATGAGGTAGCTGTGTGACTAAGTTAAGCGACCCAAGTGGCCAACACAAACACCTGGCCCATCTAGGAGTGGCACTGCAGTGTCAGACAGGATGGCACTTTAAAAAAATAGTCCCCAAACAGCACATGATGCAAAGAAAAAAAGATGCGCAATGAGGTAGCTGTGTGACTAAGCTAAGCGACGCAAGTGGCCGACACAAACACCTGGCCCATCTAGGAGTGGCACTGCAGTGTCAGACAGGATGGCAGATTAAAAAAATAGTCCCCAAACAGCACATGATGCAAAGAAAAATGAAAGAAAAAAGAGGTGCAAGATGGAATTGTCCTTGGGCCCTCCCACCCACCCTTATGTTGTTTAAACAGGACATGCACACTTTAACAAACCCATAATTTCAGCGACAGGGTCTGCCACACGACTGTGACTGAAATGACTGGTTGGTTTGGGCCCCCACCAAAAAAGAAGCAATCAATCTCTCCTTGCACAAACTGGCTCTACAGAGGAAAGATGTCCACCTCCCCCTCATCCTCTGATTCCTCACCCCTTTCACTGTGTACATCCCCCTCCTCACAGATTATTAATTCGTCCCCACTGGAATCCACTATCTCAGGTCCCTGTGTACTTTCTGGAGGCAATTGCTGTTGAATGTCTCCACGGAGGAATTGATTATAATTCATTTTGATGAACATCATCTTCTCCACATTTTCTGGAAGTAACCTCGTACGCCGATTGCTGACAAGGTGAGCGGCTGCACTAAACACTCTTTCGGAGTACACACTAGAGGGGGGGCAATTTAGGTAAAATAAAGCCAGTTTGTGCAAGGGCCTCCAAATTGCCTCTTTTTCCAGCCAGTATACGTACGGACTGTCTGACGTGCCTACTTGGATGCGGTCACTCATATAATCCTCCACCATTCTTTCAATGGTGACAGAATCATATGCAGTGACAGTAGACGACATGTCAGTAATCGTTGGCAGGTCCTTCAGTCCGGACCAGATGTCAGCACTCGCTCCAGACTGCTCTGCATCACCGCCAGCGGGTGGGCTCGTAATTCTTAGCCTTTTCCTCACAGCCCCAGTTGAGGGAGAATGTGAAGGAGGAGCTGTTAAAGGGTCACGTTCCGCTTGACTTGACAATTTTCTCACCAGCAGGTCTTTGAACCTCTGCAGACTTGTGTCTGCCGGAAAGAGAGATACAACGTTGGTTTTAAATCTAGGATCGAGCACGGTGGCCAAAATGTAGTGCTCTGATTTCAGCAGATTGACCACCCGTGAATCCTGGTTAAGCGAATTAAGGGCTCCATCCACAAGTCCCACATGCCTAGCGGAATCGCTCTGTTTTAGCTCATCCTTCAATCTCTCCAGCTTCTTCTGCAAAAGCCTGATGAGGGGAATGACCTGACTCAGGCTGGCAGTGTCTGAACTGACTTCACGTGTGGCAAGTTCAAAGGGTTTCAGAACCTTGCACAACGTTGAAATCATTCTCCACTGTGCTTGAGTCAGGTGCATTCCCCCTCCTTTGCCTATATCGTAGGTAGCTGTATAGGCTTGAATGGCCTTTTGCTGCTCCTCCATCCTCTGAAGCATATAGAGGGTTGAATTCCACCTCGTTACCACCTCTTGCTTCAGATGATGGCAGGGCAGGTTCAGGAGTGTTTGCTGGTGCTCCAGTCTTCGGCACGCGGTGGCTGAATGCCGAAAGTGGCCCGCAATTCTTCGGGCCACCGACAGCATCTCTTGCACGCCCCTGTCATTTTTCAAATAATTCTGCACCACCAAATTCAATGTATGTGCAAAACATGGGACGTGCTGGAATTTGCCCAGATGTAATGCACGCACAATATTGGTGGCGTTGTCCGATGTCACAAATCCCCAGGAGAGTCCAATTGGGGTAAGCCATTCTGCGATGATGTTCCTCAGTTTCCGTAAGAGGTTGTCAGCTGTGTGCCTCTTATGGAAAGCGGTGATACAAAGCGTAACCTGCCTAGGAACGAGTTGGTGTTTGCGAGATGCTGCTACTGGTGCCGCCGCTGCTGTTCTTGCTGCGGGAGGCAATACATCTACCCAGTGGGCTGTCACGGTTATTTAGTCCTGAGTCTGCCCTGCTCCACTTGTCCACATGTCCGTGGTTAAGTGGACATTGGGTACAACTGCATTTTTTAGGACACTGGTGACTCTTTCTGATGTCTGTGTACATTTTCGGTATCGCCTGCCTAGAGAAGTGGAACCTAGATGGTATTTGGTACTGGGGACACAGTACCTCAAGCAATTCTCTAGTTCCCTGTGAATTAACGGTGGATACCGGAAACACGTTTTTCACCACCCAGGCTGCCAAGGCCTGAGTTATCTGCTTTGCAGCAGGATGACTGCTGTGATATTTCATCTTCCTCACAAAGGACTGTTGGACAGTCAATTGCTTACTGGAAGTAGTACAAGTGGTCTTCCGACTTCCCCTCTGGGATGACGATCGACTCCCAGCAGCAACAACAGCAGCGCCAGCAACAGTATGCGTTACACTCAAGGATGCATCGGAGGAATCCCAGGCAGGAGAGGACTCGTCAGACTTGACAGTGACATGGCCTGCAGGACTATTGGCTTTCCTGAGGGAGTTGGTGGTGTGGTTTGCAGGAGCTTGGTTACAAGAGGAAGGGATTTAGTTGGCTGTGGACTGCTTCCGCTGTCACCCAAAGTTTTTGAACTTCTCAATGACTTGTGATGAATGCGCTCTAGGTGACGTATAAGGGAGGATGTTCCTAGGTGGTTAACGTCCTTACCCCTACTTATTACAGCTTGACAAAGGCAACACACGGCTTGACACCAGTTGTCTGCATTTCTGTTGAAATAATTCCACACCGAAGAGGTGATTTTTTTTTGTAATTTGACCAGGCATGTCAATGGCCATATTCGTCCCACGGACAACAGGTGTCTCCCCGGGTGCCTGACTTAAACAAACCACCTCACCATCAGAATCCTCCTTGTCATTTTCCTCCCCAGCGCCAGCAACACCCATATCCTCATCCTGGTGTACTTCAACAGTGACATCTTCAATTTGACTATCAGGAACTGGACTGCGGGTGCTCCTTCCAGCACTTGCAGGGGGTGTGCAAATGGTGTAAGGCGCCACCTCTTCCCGTCCAGTGTTGGGAAGGTCAGGCATCGCAACCGACACAATTGGACTCTCCTTGGGGATTTGTGATTTAGAAGAACGCACAGTTCTTTGCTGTGCTTTTGCCATCTTAACTCTTTTAAGTTTTCTAGAAGGAGGATGAGTGCTTCCATCCTCATGTGAAGCTAAACCACTAGCCATGAACATAGGACAGGGACTCAGCCGTTCCTTGCCACTCCGTGTCGTAAATGGCATATTGGCAAGTTTACGCTTCTCATCAGACGCTTTTAATTTTTACTTGTGGGTCATTTTACTGAACTTTTGTTTTTTGTATTTTACATGCTCTCTACTATGACATTGGGCATCGGCCTTGGCAGACGACGTTGATGGCATTTCATCGTCTCGGCCATGACTAGTGGCAGCAGCTTCACCACGAGGTGGAAGTGGATCTTGATCTTTCCCTATTTTACCCTCCACATTTTTGTTCTCCATTTTTTAATGTGTGGAATTATATGCCAGTAATATATCAATAGCAATGGCCTACTACTATATATACTGCGCACGACAACTAAAATGCACCACAGTTATGGATGGATAGTATACTTGATGACACAGAGGTAGGTAGAGCAGTGGCTTAATGTACCGTACTGCTATATATTATATACTGGCGGTCAGCAAAATTATGCACTGTCCTCCTACTATATATACACTGCACCACTTAAATGCACCACAGGGATGGATGGATAGTATACTTGACGACACAGAGGTAGGTAGAGCAGTGGCCTACTGTACCGTACTGCTATATATTATATACTGGTGGTCAGCAAAATTATGCACTGTCCTCCTACTATATATACACCGCACCACTTAAATGCACCACAGGGATGGATGGATAGTATACTTGACAACACAGAGGTAGGTAGAGCAGTGGCCTACTGTACCGTACTGCTATATATTATATACTGGCGGTCAGCAAAATTATGCACTGTCCTCCTACTATATATACACCGCACCACTTAAATGCACCACAGGGATGGATGGATGGATAGTATACTTGATGACACAGAGGTAGGTAGAGCAGTGGCCTACTGTACCGTACTGATATATATATTATATACTGACGGTCAGCAAAATTATGCACTGTCCTCCTACTATATATACACCGCACCACTTAAATGCACCACAGGGATGGATGGATGGATAGTATACTTGATGACACAGAAGTAGGTAGAGCAGTGGCCTACTGTACCGTACTGCTATATATTGTATACTGGCGGTCAGCAAAATTATGCACTGTCCTCCTACTATATATACACCGCACCACTTAAATGCACCACAGGGATGGATGGATAGTATACTTGACGACACAGAGGTAGGTAGAGCAGTGGCCTACTGTACCGTACTGCTATATATTATATACTGGTGGTCAGCAAAATTATGCACTGTCCTCCTACTATATTTTCACCGCACAACAACTAAAATGCACCACAGGTATGGAAGGATAGTATACTTGACGACACAGAGGTAGGTAGAGCAGTGGACTACTGTACCATACTGCTATACTGGTGGTCACTGGTCAGCAAAATTCTGCACTGTCCTGTCCTCCTATACTACTATGCAGCACAGATATGGAGAGTTTTTCAGGCAGAGAACGTAGATATTTTCAGCACACTCAGCACAGATATTTGCAAGCACACTGAGCACAGATACTTGCAGCACACTGAGCACAGATATTTGCAGCACACTGAACACAACTGAGAGGATGCTGCACATCCTCTCCCTATCATCTCCAATGCACAAGTGAAAATGGCGGCGACGTGCGGCTCCTTATATAGGATACGAATCTCGCGAGAATCCGACAGCGGGATGATGACGTTCGGGCGCGCTCGGGTTAACCGAGCAAGGCGGGAGGATCCGAGTCTGCCTCGGACCCTTGTAAAATGGGTGAAGTTCGGGAGGGTTCGGATTCTGAGGAACTGAACCCGCTCATCACTAATATATATATATATATCTATATATCTATATATATATATATCTGTAGAAATCACCCTTTAAAAATCTTGTGTTTAACACTGAGCTGGCTCTTTACTTTTACTGCAAGTTTAAGGTGAGCTTTTTGGGGTGGGATCCCATCTATTGTTCGGCTTGCTTAATGTTTGTAAATGGTATGGTGAACCTGAAGTATTCTTACCTACGTTATTGAATTCCTCTCTGGAAGATGGCTGGAGAGGAGAAGCAGGTGGGTGGTGACGGGTCCGGGTTAACTGCATCTTTAGTCCGTGTCCCCTCATGGGGAAACTGTTGCGATTGGCTCATATTTGCATAGGGGGGGGGGGGGGGGGGTGTCTAAAATGCCATGATTAGCATATATGCCGGAAGGGTGTACCCTCTTCTGGAGCTATGGTGGAATATCTGAAAACCTGTGGTGTCTCATGCAGGATCTGGGAAAGTAGGCGTCTGTGACCTGAATAACCTAGAAATCTGGTGAATTAATTGAGACAGTCTATTGATCTAACACCCAGTGGGATACTAACATGAATCCTAGAATATGACAGCTTATATTGCCCTACAATTCAGTGGTCAGAAGTCTTAAGAAAACACTTGTAACTGAGTTCTGGTACCTTGCTTGCCATAAATGTCTAGACAAAACAGCAGTCTCCCAACACATTCAGATACATAGGTAAAGAACAGAGCAATACCAGTTGCAAGACTGAGATTACTATAACTGCTTCATAAAGTTTTCTCCTAGAGCAGTCTGCCTTTTCTGTAGCTCACTATATGCTCACACATGTATCAAGCTCCAGGTAGTAGAGATTTATTATTTCTGGGTGTTTTGAAAAGGAACATGCTGAATTGATAACTGCAGGAGGCAGACACACAGTGAGGTAGTTAACGTGATACAAGTGAAGATGCACCAGTTGCTGTACTACTACTACTAGAAGTTGCTATGGTACAGACTGAAAGCTAGCTGAGGTCAGGAGCAGGTAGCGGGTAAGACCAAATTTCAGTATATAGATGAAGTCCGGACAGGAGACAAAAGTACATCCTGTAGCAATTTGGAACATACTGTAATTTCAGCACACAGGGTAGGCATAATCTATCACCAGTACAGATTTGTTGGATGGTGAGCCTAATAAAGCCTGAAATAGCCAATAGTAAGAGACCTGACTCTCCAGGAACGAGCAGTAACAAGTATATAGTCTACAGGCATCCATGGAGACAGTGTCGGACTGGGGTATGAAGGGCCCACTGGGGGAATGCTGTTGTAGGGGCCCCAGCTTATGGGTGTGGCCAGGCTACAGTGGGGGCATGGCCAGCCACCACAGAGGTTTGGCAAACCATTACAGAGTACATGTTCTGTGCCCGTTGGTAAATATATAATAAACCATATTCTTGTGAAGTATAACATAACATATGTTAGGGTCGAGTCTGGCACTTGCAACCACCCTTGAAGCTCTGCTGAGGTGCGAGAAGAAATATGTATAGGGCCTAATTCAAGGTTGATTGCAAAACAACATTTTCCTTTAATGGGCAAAACCATGTGCACTGCGATATAACATTTGCTGAGAGAGTTAGATTTGGGTGGGTTATATTGTTTCTGTGCAGGGTAAATACTGGCTGCTTTATTTTTACACTGCAATTTAGATTTCAGTCTGAACACACCCCTCCCAAATGTAACTCTCTCTGCACATGTTATATCTGCCCCACCTTCAGTGCACATGGTTTTTCCCATTAAAGGAAAATGTTGTTTTGCAATAGAGATGAGCGCCGGAAATTTTTCGGGTTTTGTGTTTTGGTTTTGGGTTCGGTTCCGCGGCCGTGTTTTGGGTTCGACCGCGTTTTGGCAAAACCTCACCAAATTTTTTTTGTCGGATTCGGGTGTGTTTTGGATTCGGGTGTTTTTTTCAAAAAACCCTAAAAAACAGCTTAAATCATAGAATTTGGGGGTCATTTTGATCCCAAAGTATTATTAACCTCAAAAACCATAATTTACACTCATTTTCAGTCTATTCTGAATACCTCACACCTCACAATATTATTTTTAGTCCTAAAATTTGCACCGAGGTCGCTGTGTGAGTAAGATAAGCGACCCTAGTGGCCGACACAAACACCGGGCCCATCTAGGAGTGGCACTGCAGTGTCACGCAGGATGTCCCTTCCAAAAAACCCTCCCCAAACAGCACATGACGCAAAGAAAAAAAGAGGCGCAATGAGGTAGCTGACTGTGTGAGTAAGATAAGCGACCCTAGTGGCCGACACAAACACCGGGCCCATCTAGGAGTGGCACTGCAATGTCACGCAGGATGGCCCTTCCAAAAAACCCTCCCCAAACAGCACATGACGCAAAGAAAAAAAGAGGCGCAATGAGGTAGCTGACTGTGTGAGTAAGATAAGCGACCCTAGTGGCCGACACAAACACCGGGCCCATCTAGGAGTGGCACTGCAATGTCACGCAGGATGGCCCTTCCAAAAAACCCTCCCCAAACAGCACATGACGCAAAGAAAAAAAGAGGCGCAATGAGGTAGCTGACTGTGTGAGTAAGATAAGCGACCCTAGTGGCCGACACAAACACCGGGCCCATCTAGGAGTGGCACTGCAGTGTCACGCAGGATGTCCCTTCCAAAAAACCCTCCCCAAACAGCACATGACGCAAAGAAAAAAAGAGGCGCAATGAGGTAGCTGACTGTGTGAGTAAGATAAGCGACCCTAGTGGCCGACACAAACACCGGGCCCATCTAGGAGTGGCACTGCAGTGTCACGCAGGATGTCCCTTCCAAAAAACCCTCCCCAAACAGCACATGACGCAAAGAAAAAAAGAGGCGCAATGAGGTAGCTGACTGTGTGAGTAAGATAAGCGACCCTAGTGGCCGACACAAACACCGGGCCCATCTAGGAGTGGCACTGCAGTGTCACGCAGGATGGCCCTTCCAAAAAACACTCCCCAAACAGCACATGACGCAAAGAAAAAAAGAGGCGCAATGAGGTAGCTGACTGTGTGAGTAAGATAAGCGATCCTAGTGGCCGACACAAACACCGGGCCCATCTAGGAGTGGCACTGCAGTGTCACGCAGGATGTCCCTTCCAAAAAACCCTCCCCAAACAGCACATGACGCAAAGAAAAAAAGAGGCGCAATGAGGTAGCTGACTGTGTGAGTAAGATAAGCGACCCTAGTGGCCGACACAAACACCAGGCCCATCTAGGAGTGGCACTGCAGTGTCACGCAGGATGGCCCTTCCAAAAAACCCTCCCCAAACAGCACATGACGCAAAGAAAAAAAGAGGCGCAATGAGGTAGCTGACTGTGTGAGTAAGATAAGCGACCCTAGTGGCCGACACAAACACCGGGCCCATCTAGGAGTGGCACTGCAGTGTCACGCAGGATGGCCCTTCCAAAAAACCCTCCCCAAACAGCACATGACGCAAAGAAAAATAAAAGAAAAAAGAGGTGCAAGATGGAATTGTCCTTGGGCCCTCCCACCCACCCTTATGTTGTATAAACAGGACATGCACACTTTAACCAACCCATCATTTCAGTGACAGGGTCTGCCACACGACTGTGACTGATATGACGGGTTGGTTTGGACCCCCCCCAAAAAAGAAGCAATTAATCTCTCCTTGCACAAACTGGCTCTACAGAGGCAAGATGTCCACCTCATCATCATCCTCCGATATATCACCGTGTACATCCCCCTCCTCACAGATTATCAATTCGTCCCCACTGGAATCCACCATCTCAGCTCCCTGTGTACTTTGTGGAGGCAATTGCTGCTGGTCAATGTCTCCGCGGAGGAATTGATTATAATTCATTTTAATGAACATCATCTTCTCCACATTTTCTGGATGTAACCTCGTACGCCGATTGCTGACAAGGTGAGCGGCGGCACTAAACACTCTTTCGGAGTACACACTTGTGGGAGGGCAACTTAGGTAGAATAAAGCCAGTTTGTGCAAGGGCCTCCAAATTGCCTCTTTTTCCTGCCAGTATAAGTACGGACTGTGTGACGTGCCTACTTGGATGCGGTCACTCATATAATCCTCCACCATTCTTTCAATGTTGAGAGAATCATATGCAGTGACAGTAGACGACATGTCCGTAATCGTTGTCAGGTCCTTCAGTCCGGACCAGATGTCAGCATCAGCAGTCGCTCCAGACTGCCCTGCATCACTGCCAGCGGGTGGGCTCGGAATTCTGAGCCTTTTCCTCGCACCCCCAGTTGCGGGAGAATGTGAAGGAGGAGATGTTGACAGGTCGCGTTCCGCTTGACTTGACAATTTTCTCACCAGCAGGTCTTTCAACCCCAGCAGACTTGTGTCTGCCGGAAAGAGAGATCCAAGGTAGGCTTTAAATCTAGGATCGAGCATGGTGGCCAAAATGTAGTGCTCTGATTTCAACAGATTGACCACCCGTGAATCCTTGTTAAGCGAATTAAGGGCTCCATCCACAAGTCCCACATGCCTAGCGGAATCGCTCCGTGTTAGCTCCTCCTTCAATGTCTCCAGCTTCTTCTGCAAAAGCCTGATGAGGGGAATGACCTGACTCAGGCTGGCAGTGTCTGAACTGACTTCACGTGTGGCAAGTTCAAAGGGCATCAGAACCTTGCACAACGTTGAAATCATTCTCCACTGCGCTTGAGACAGGTGCATTCCACCTCCTATATCGTGCTCAATTGTATAGGCTTGAATGGCCTTTTGCTGCTCCTCCAACCTCTGAAGCATATAGAGGGTTGAATTCCACCTCGTTACCACTTCTTGCTTCAGATGATGGCAGGGCAGGTTCAGTAGTTTTTGGTGGTGCTCCAGTCTTCTGTACGTGGTGCCTGTACGCCGAAAGTGTCCCGCAATTCTTCTGGCCACCGACAGCATCTCTTGCACGCCCCTGTCGTTTTTTAAAAAATTCTGCACCACCAAAGGTATGTGCAAAACATGGGACGTGCTGGAATTTGCCCATATTTAATGCACCCACAATATTGCTGGCGTTGTCCGATGCCACAAATCCACAGGAGAGTCCAATTGGGGTAAGCCATTCCGCGATGATCTTCCTCAGTTGCCGTAAGAGGTTTTCAGCTGTGTGCGTATTCTGGAAACCGGTGATACAAAGCGTAGCCTGCCTAGGAAAGAGTTGGCGTTTGCGAGATGCTGCTACTGGTGCCGCCGCTGCTGTTCTTGCGGCGGGAGTCCATACATTTACCCAGTGGGCTGTCACAGTCATATAGTCCTGACCCTGCCCTGCTCCACTTGTCCACATGTCCGTGGTTAAGTGGACATTGGGTACAGCTGCATTTTTTAGGACACTGGTGATTCTTTTTCTGAGGTCTGTGTACATTTTCGGTATCGCCTGCCTAGAGAAATGGAACCTAGATGGTATTTGGTACTGGGGACACAGTACCTCCAACAAGCCTCTAGTTGGCTCTGCAGTAATGATGGATACCGGAACCACGTTTCTCACCACCCAGGATGCCAAGGCCTCAGTTATCCGCTTTGCTGTAGGATGACTGCTGTGATATTTCATCTTCCTCGCAAAGGACTGTTGGACAGTCAATTGCTTGGTGGAAGTAGTAAAAGTGGTCTTACGACTTCCCCTCTGGGATGACCATCGACTCCCAGCAGCAACAACAGCAGCGCCAGCAGCAGTAGGCGTTACACGCAAGGATGCATCGGAGGAATCCCAGGCAGGAGAGGAATCGTCAGAATTGCCAGTGACATGGCCTGCAGGACTATTGGCATTCCTGGGGAAGGAGGAAATTGACACTGAGGGAGTTGGTGGGGTGGTTTGCGTGAGCTTGGTTACAAGAGGAAGGGATTTACTGGTCAGTGGACTGCTTCCGCTGTCACCCAAAGTTTTTGAACTTGTCACTGACTTATTATGAATGCGCTGCAGGTGACGTATAAGGGAGGATGTTCCGAGGTGGTTAACGTCCTTACCCCTACTTATTACAGCTTGACAAAGGGAACACACGGCTTGACACCTGTTGTCCGCATTTCTGTTGAAATAGTTCCACACCGAAGAGCTGATTTTTTTGGTATTTTCACCAGGCATGTCAACGGCCATATTCCTCCCACGGACAACAGGTGTCTCCCCGGGTGCCTGACTTAAACAAACCACCTCACCATCAGAATCCTCCTGGTCAATTTCCTCCCCAGCGCCAGCAACACCCATATCCTCCTCATCCTGGTGTACTTCAACACTGACATCTTCAATCTGACTATCAGGAACTGGACTGCGGGTGCTCCTTCCAGCACTTGCAGGGGGCGTGCAAATGGTGGAAGGCGCATGCTCTTCACGTCCAGTGTTGGGAAGGTCAGGCATCGCAACCGACACAATTGGACTCTCCTTGTGGATTTGGGATTTCGAAGAACGCACAGTTCTTTGCGGTGCTACTGCTTTTGCCAGCTTGAGTCTTTTCATTTTTCTAGCGAGAGGCTGAGTGCCTCCATCCTCATGTGAAGCTGAACCACTAGCCATGAACATAGGCCAGGGCCTCAGCCGTTCCTTGCCACTCCGTGTGGTAAATGGCATATTGGCAAGTTTACGCTTCTCCTCCGACAATTTTATTTTAGGTTTTGGAGTCCTTTTTTTACTGATATTTGGTGTTTTGGATTTGACATGCTCTGTACTATGACATTGGGCATCGGCCTTGGCAGACGACGTTGCTGGCATTTCATCGTCTCGGCCATGACTAGTGGCAGCAGCTTCAGCACGAGGTGGAAGTGGATCTTGATCTTTCCCTGATTTTGGAACCTCAACATTTTTGTTCTCCATATTTTAATAGGCACAACTAAAAGGCACCTCAGGTAAACAATGGAGATGGATGGATACTAGTATACAATTATGGATGGACTGCCGAGTGCCGACACAGAGGTAGCTACAGCCGTGGACTATTGTACTGTACTGTGTCTGCTGCTAATATAGACTGGATGATAATGAGATGTAGTATGTATGTATAAAGAAGAAAGAAAAAAAAACCACGGGTAGGTGGTATACAATTATGGACGGACTGCCGAGTGCCGACACAGAGGTAGCTACAGCCGTGGACTACCGTACTGTGTCTGCTGCTAATATAGACTGGTTGATAATGAGATGTAGTATGTATGTATAAAGAAGGTAGAAAAAAAAACCACGGGTAGGTGGTATACAATTATGGACGGACTGCCGAGTGCCGACACAGAGGTAGCTACAGCCGTGGACTACCGTACTGTGTCTGCTGCTAATATAGACTGGTTGATAAAGAGATGTAGTATGTATGTATAAAGAAGAAAGAAAAAAAAAACCACGGGTAGGTGGTATACAATTATGGACGGACTGCCGAGTGCCGACACAGAGGTAGCTACAGCCGTGGACTACCGTACTGTGTCTGCTGCTAATATAGACTGGTTGATAAAGAGATGTAGTATGTATGTATAAAGAAGAAAGAAAAAAAAAACCACGGGTAGGTGGTATACAATTATGGACGGACTGCCGAGTGCCGACACAGAGGTAGCTACAGCCGTGGACTACCGTACTGTACTGTGTCTGCTGCTAATATAGACTGGATGATAATGAGATGTAGTATGTATGTATAAAGAAGAAAGAAAAAAAAACCACGGGTAGGTGGTATACAATTATGGATGGACTTCCGAGTGCCGACACAGAGGTAGCTACAGCCGTGGACTAACGTACTGTGTCTGCTGCTAATATAGACTGGTTGATAATGAGATGTAGTATGTATGTATAAAGAAGAAAGAAAAAAAAACCACGGGTAGGTGGTATACAATTATGGACGGACTGCCGAGTGCCGACACAGAGGTAGCTACAGCCGTGGACTACCGTACTGTACTGTGTCTGCTGCTAATATAGACTGGATGATAATGAGATGTAGTATGTATGTAATAAAGAAGAAAGAAAAAAAAACCACGGGTAGGTGGTATACAATTATGGATGGACTGCCGAGTGCCGACACAGAGGTAGCTACAGCCGTGGACTACCGTACTGTGTCTGCTGCTAATATAGACTGGTTGATAAAGAGATGTAGTATGTATGTATAAAGAAGAAAGAAAAAAAAACCACGGGTAGGTGGTATACAATTATGGACGGACTGCCGAGTGCCGACACAGAGGTAGCTACAGCCGTGGACTACCGTACTGTGTCTGCTGCTAATATAGACTGGTTGATAAAGAGATGTAGTATGTATGTATAAAGAAGAAAGAAAAAAAAACCACGGGTAGGTGGTATACAATTATGGATGGACTGCCGAGTGCCGACACAGAGGTAGCTACAGCCGTGGACTACCGTACTGTGTCTGCTGCTAATATAGACTGGTTGATAAAGAGATGTAGTATGTATGTATAAAGAAGAAAGAAAAAAAACCCACGGGTAGGTGGTATACAATTATGGATGGACTGCCGAGTGCCGACACAGAGGTAGCTACAGCCGTGGACTACCGTACTGTACTGTGTCTGCTGCTAATATAGACTGGATGATAATGAGATGTAGTATGTATAAAGAAGAAAGAAAAAAAAACCACGGGTAGGTGGTATACAATTATGGATGGACTGCCGTGTGCCGACACAGAGGTAGCTACAGCCGTGGACTACCGTACTGTGTCTGCTGCTAATATAGACTGGTTGATAATGAGATGTAGTATGTATAAAGAAGAAAGAAAAAAAAACCCACGGGTAGGTGGTATACAATTATGGATGGACTGCCGAGTGCCGACACAGAGGTAGCTACAGCCGTGGACTACCGTACTGTGTCTGCTGCTAATATAGACTGGTTGATAAAGAGATGTAGTATGTATGTATAAAGAAGAAAGAAAAAAAAAACCACGGGTAGGTGGTATACAATTATGGACGGACTGCCGAGTGCCGACACAGAGGTAGCTACAGCCGTGGACTACCGTACTGTACTGTGTCTGCTGCTAATATAGACTGGATGATAATGAGATGTAGTATGTATAAAGAAGAAAGAAAAAAAAACCCACGGGTAGGTGGTATACAATTATGGATGGACTGCCGAGTGCCGACACAGAGGTAGCTACAGCCGTGAACTACCGTACTGTGTCTGCTGCGACTGGATGATAAATAATGATATAAAAAATATATATATATCACTACTGCAGCCGGACAGGTATATATTATATAATGACGGACCTGCTGGACACTGTCTGTCAGCAGAATGAGTTTTTTATTTTATAGAATAAAAAAACACCACACAAGTCACACGACGTGTGTTTAACTTTTACAGGCAGACATTCACAATACAATATAGTATACTATATACTGGTGGTCAGGTCACTGGTCAGTCACACTGGCAGTGGCACTCCTGCAGAAAAAAAGTGTGCACTGTTTAATTTTAATATGTACTCCTGGCTCCTGCTATAACCTAACTGCTCCCCAGTCTCCCCCACAATTAAGCTGTGTGAGCACAGTCAGATATTATACATAGATGATGCAGCAGCACACTGGGCTGAGCACAGATATGGTATGTGACTGAGTCACTGTGTATCGTTTTTTCAGGCAGAGAACGGATTATATTAAATAATATAAAACTGCACTGGTGGTCACTGGTCAGTCACTTGTATAACTAACTAATACTATCAGCAAAATTCTGCACTCTCTGTCTGAGTACTCCTCCTAAGCTCCAGTAAATGAAGTGTCACTGTCTCACTCTGTCACTAGTATAACTAACTAATACTATCAGCAAAATTCTGCACTCTCTGTCTGAGTACTCCTCCTAAGCTCCAGTAAATGAAGTGTCACTGTCTCACTCTCACTCTCCTATCTATTTCTTCTCTAAACGGAGAGGACGCCAGCCACGTCCTCTCACTATCAATCTCAATGCACGTGTAAAATGGCGGCGACGCGCGGCTCCTTATATAGAATCCGAGTCTCGCGATAGAATCCGAGCCTCGCGAGAATCCGACAGCGTCATGATGACGTTCGGGCGCGCTCGGGTTAACCGAGCAAGGCGGGAAGATCCGAGTCGCTCGGATCCGTGTAAAAAAACTGAAGTTCGGGCGGGTTCGGATTCCGAGGAACCGAACCCGCTCATCACTATTTTGCAATTAACCTTGAATTAGGCCCTATGCATATTTCTGCTCGCACCTCAGTGAGAGCAGAAAACCACAATAAGTGCACCCCAGGGTTGGGTGCCCAAAACAATTTGAATATCTCCCGGCCACTTAAGATGGGAATTAATTCTCTCAAACAATGAATCGCCCCCTTAAAGTCCTTCTCGACTATTTTTTTTTATCATTCTAGGACCACAGAGGAACTGTAAAGAAAATCTGTACATTCCTTGGAAAGGAGGTAGATGAGCAAACTATCAACTTGGTGGTGGAACATTCCAGCTTCAGTAGCATGAAAAACAACAACATGTCCAACAACAGTCTAGTTCCAGACTATATTATAGATCCGAAAAACAATAATTTCATGAGGAAAGGTATGTGGCACTTGCTTTTTACAGTCCATAGAACTATAGTATGTAGTTTTCCATGTGTGTGTGTGTAGTTCTTGCATTAAAAATAAAAATACTCGTATATGTCACTGTGCCTGATTTAGAGATGAATGCAATGGATGCAAGTGAGCGTTGTTTTACCACTGCACATGCTTTTAAACTGCAGCATTCGCATGAGAAGGCTGTCGCATTTATTCACAAAGTGATTGATGGTTGCACCTTTGTATGTGTCCCTAAAATTATTAGTATATTAACAGTTGTAATCTTGGAACATTAAGAAGCAATATTGCAACACCTATAGCACCCAACTGTATGAGGGAGTAAGCTCTGGCAAGGGGCTCAATTAACAAAAGATACTTTTCTTGTTTCAGATATATCAATTACCACAATTTACCTTAGTAGCTGTATTAGTAAATGTGTGTGTGTGTGTGTGTATATATATATATATATATATATATACCGCAACTACCACTGAAGTGGAAGGTGCACTTTTGCCAAAATATATACATATATTTCTAGTTTGCTTTCGAAAATAAAAGGCTTCACTTCAGTGGCCATACATCAGCTGAGTGATTCCCTTATTCCCTAATGCCGATCCGATGATCGGCAATAAAGGATGCCAATGGGTGGACACCGATGATTGGTAATCCATTAGTGAATAAGTAAAATCCAGCATGTTAAAAATCCCAGACTCGCTGATCCTGATCATTTCTTAAATCAGAATTGGCTATCAAGGATTTCCCCAATACCCCAACCCAGGGTATTGGGAGACCGGTGAATTGCCCCGATACTCTCCTGATATATAATAGATCTCAAGGTATAACTTTATGGTTTGAACTGCTAGGAGAAATGGAATTCTAAACATGTATTAATGCTCTAATTTTTCTTTTTAATAGGAATCGTTGGTGACTGGCAAATCCATCTGACACAGAAACAACGGGAATATATTGATATAATTTACCAAGAGAAAATGAAAGATCTTGATGTTAAATTCAGATGGGATGAGAATATGTAATGCATAAAAATGTGAAACTAATACCCCTTTCACATCGCACAAATAACCCGGTATCGACACGGCATATTGCCGTGTCGAACCGGGTCAGTGTGCGATGTGAAAGGTCCTTTGACGATTTAGCGGGTCGCCTGACCCGGTAATTCAACCCGGTAAAAAAGAAGGGTTTTACCCGGGTTGATTACCGGGTCAGGTGCGGTGTGAATGGGAGCCGTGTCGATGCGACACGGTTCCCATTCACAGCATAGGGAGAGGCGGCGCAGGAGATGAGCTCATCTCCCAGCGCCGCCTCCACCCCCGCCCCTGCTGCTGCTGCTCCCTCCGCTGCTATGGCAACCGACCCGGTATATTGCCAGGTCTGAAAGCCAGCAGCGGAGCGCAAATGCCGGATCCCACCCGGTAAGTACACGTTTGTCTTACCGGGTAGGATCCGGCATTTGCGGTCTGAATGCGGTATAACAAAAACCCAAAGAAACAACTAATGTTTATATACGACTATCAACTGTTTTGTTTTGTCTTTTTTTTTAATAATCTTATTGGATTTTTAAAGGGCAAGACAACAGATGTTTGTATTTATTTGAACATAATTAGTACTTTATTTTGTGTTTGCATCTGTATTTAATTGTATTTTACATAGTTCATAATACTTTAGAATTTATCAATATTGCCCCAGACAGTCCATCTTGTATATATGACACTTCATAGATGTGCTATATTCTATAGAAATTGTGTACTGTAGCTAGCATTAACTACTAACATTCTAAAGCCACATCCTTAGGCATAAACCAAGCACATATACTACTGTTTTATCGTAACATCAGCCTGGCACATAGTCTACTAGTTTTCCTCGGCACATACACATCCAGCTCTGCAAGCTGTGTAGGGTACTAGCTCACTGCTTTACTCTTTATATTTGCACCTTCTGGCCTACTCATACTCAATGTCAGTTTGGTGGTCTTCCCTATTATTAGGTTTAGACCCAGGCCTCATGGCCCCAGTGGCTTTAAAACAGACACGGCTCTGACTCACTTTTCCAACCCCACTTCATCTGGACACACAGGCCACAGCCTGATTGCAGCAGTCTTCCACACTGACTATCCTCTGCAGCCATTAGGTGTGCCCACACTTGCCTTTTCTTCCCTGTGTGGGCGGATCCCTCATAGCCCACACAGAATCCATGTGCAATTTAAATCTATACTGCCACACATCCCCTTCCGCAGCGAAAAACCCCTGGGTTGAGCTACCTGGTATGAAGCCTTCTCATTGTAAAGTTCCTCTTAACTGTTTTTGTGAGGGCCATCAATCACATTCAAGATCATCATCCAGACACTTGAGTTGTCTGGTGGTCTTATTTTACATATTCTTTAGTTTCCATTTCTCCATTTTCCTAACTTTATGGTACCACTTGAACTGCTTGCTTACCAAAGGCAGCATTCATTCCTGGATATCACATCAGGCATTAAGAATTTAAAGTAACTTTCCCAAAGTAACATACTTTGTCTTCACTCTTGTCAACTACATCATAAGCAATCATCAAATCTTTCAAAGAGCCACCATCATTCTTAGTTCTACAAGAATCATAATCTTCAGACCATGGTTTTATGTCAGATTCTGGACTCTCTTGTTCACATAACATGCTCAACAGTTAATTCCATTGCTCCACAAACTTCATCTCATGATTTTGATGGCTATCCACCACTTCAATAAAACTCATACTTTGCAAAAAAAACAAAAAAAAAACTTCCGGACCTTCTTGAGCAGCTGCTTTTTAGGCCTTGAAAATGTGATGACAAATTTCAACATGTGCTATCAGCACAGTATGAAATTCACTCTCACAGAGGTCTTTCATTTCAGATTCAGGTTAGCTGGTTTACTTGTTACAAGATGTATAGTGTGAGACAACTTCACTTCCTCACAGACCAATTCAGCTGCATTGCAAGTTCCATCCTGATTGCATAATGGCATTGTTTCACATACAGGAGTATTACTCTACACAAGACAATCAATATTAACTTTCTGTAAGGTTCTGCTTTCCACTGCAAAATAGTGTGATTGGGTCACATTCACATCACTATGATCCCATGGCGATACCAGAGTCTCATCCTGGAAGCCATCAATATCTCTGTAGGCTTCTGTACATCTTGTACCTTTGCCTCACAGGTCATACGGTCACCTTTTGTATTTGTCAGTTCTTTATCTTAGAAACTGCTTTTGTTTTAACTTGTACCACACTTTGTTTTCAAAAGTATTTTCAATACAGAAAAACATCTTTCTTCATGTGGCACTACAACTACCAACATTTGAGATGACACTTTCTTTTTAACTGCCTTGCAAAAGCAAAATCCACACATTTGATGAAACACACCTTGTTTTAATGAGCTATGTAAATAGTCTTGAGCTTCCAGATAAAACACACTTTTTTCTCTTAACCCTTTCTCTGCTGTAACAAATTCACAAACACATTTGCATTTGCTTGCAAAAATTCTTCTATATTTCTGACTCCACACATTTTTAAGGACACAGTATATACCTCACAACTGGCAACGGGGGTCATTCTGACCTGATCGCTCACTGCAGTTTATCGCAGCGCAGCAATTGGGTCAGAACTGTGCATGCGCCGGTGCCGCAGTGTGCCAGTGCATGCCAGCCGTCGTTGCCTAGCGATAACCTCTGAGGCAGAGGCAGTCGCTAGGCGGGAAGGGGATGGACAGCGGCATTAAGCCACCATTTAGGGGGCGCAGTCCGGCCAATGCAGGCGTGGCCGGACCCCCGTTGGGGGGCGGGCCATGGCAGCTGCGTGACGTCACACACAGCCGCTGCAACCCGGGGCAGCGAAGAGACTCTCCCGGCCATCTGCAGGAGCTGCGCTGGCCGGGAGTAACTCCTGAGATGCAAAAGCATCGCCGCAGTGCGATGCTTTTGCATTTCTTCAGGGGGGGGGGCGGCACTGACATGCAGGGTGGACTAGCCCTCTGCCGGGCATCCCCCTGCATGTCTGAGTGCCTGATTGTAGCTGTGCTAAATTTAGCACAGCTACGATCAACTCGGAATGACCCCCAATAGCCATACATTTGCAAGTTTAGTAAACTTTAAATCATGTTTTTACACATATGCAATTTTCTCTGCAAATACTTCAAAATAGGCTTTTGTTTCCACTCACCTTTGAATTTCTAGACAAGTCCAGTTTTGTTTCCTTTATTATACTATGCTGTAAGCATCCATATTTCCTTTTAAGCTGCTGTAATCCACCTTTTGCAAGCCGAATCTCCACCAATTGTGATATGTGGTAATTACTGTAACTTGGTAGATGAGTGTATTCATGCAGTGTCTGAGTGCTTAGTCACGTTCCACACACAGCTTTTCCAGTGAATAAATGAAATAATAAACAGAAAATTATAAAACAGCCTAGCCCCTGTGTAAGGTACTACCTCACTGCTTCGCCCCTCACTATATTTGGGCAGTTAGTCTGGAAAGTCTCTCATAAAAGTTTCAGTCCTTTCTCTTACAGGTTCAGTAAGGCACCTTCTCGCCTACTCACACTCAGTGTCAGTTTGTTGGTCTTCCCTATCTCCTACAGATTTAGACTGGGGCCTCCTGGCTTCAGTATGTACAATAAAAAAAATTTAGTCTGTCAAGGGATTTTCTGGCTACTCAGACCCCCCCCCCCCCCCTCCCATGTGCACTACCACTATTTGGGGATTTTGTATGTAAAATGCATCTAACTCTATATCAAGAAAAAAAGGTTTTTGCACAAAGCGATGAGAATGCGCTACTTCAGTTTGATGTAGATTTTAATACAATTATATATTCACGCACATCACATTGATACTAGCCAGTATCATATATACCACTATAAAAACATACACATATAATAAATGATAATAAATTGCTCCTCTTATAAAAAGATATGAAATGTATCCATATCTATACTTAATAACTGATGTTAATACTGAGGCAGTCCATGGACTTTTATTATTAGCCAAGCAATATGTGCATTAATTATTAGATGTAGCAGTCCATGCCTTCTCACACATGTGAGTATTCAATTAGCGTTCATTGACTCTTTGCAACATTGTATTCCTCCCATATGTATCAGTCCTTGTTTTACTGCACCATGTAACTAATGAGCTGATTTATAGTTACCATGTAGCAATTTCACTTTGCCCATATTCCTTTCAGGCAGCTCTCCGTTACCCTCCCGGCTGGTGCTCTTATCTGCAGCCTTATCTGGAGTTCCGTGGGTACTTTAAACAATGTGCTCACCCATTCCCCCTTAGCACTGGGGTTTTCAGATGTTTCTTCCGGCTGGCCAATTTATAATGGTACTGTGTATCGAGCTGCACTCCGTGGAGATCCTAACAGACAGACGCGTTTCTCCGCCTACTCTCATGCGTCAGCATGTTTATGGCCTAAATCATAATGAGTATGGTCTTAGTTTTTCTTCACATTATAGTACAACCACTAGATATAGAGCTGTTAGTAGAGGAGGAAAAACTAATTACGAAAACGTACATTAAGCCGGTAGATCAAAACAGATACCTACATTATAGAAGTTCCTATAAAAGGGCTTAGAAAGATAATATTCCTAGAGGCCAGCTTGTTAGACTGCGTAGGAATTGTAGTTCGATTTCCATGTATTAGTCACAAGCGGAGAATCTTATGCAATCATTTCAGGAACAAGGTTACCCACAGGAAATATTAAAGAAAGCATTTTTGGAGGTTGAAGCAATGGATAGAGAGGATTTATTAAAACTAAAGTTGCCATCCAGAAAAAATGGGTCTAGTGATAATAATGAAAAGAATGCAGTGTTTGTTACACAATATAATAGCTGTGCGCTTAAAATAAGCCAGGTGATTAAAAAGAACACCTCATTATTAATGTTAGATGAGGTGTTAAAAATTATTATAGATCCAAAGGGACGTACTATTTTCAGAAAAGCTGATAATTTATGTATGAAACTGATGCCGAGTCATTTCATGAAGGAAAGTTAGAGAGGTTGGAGGGGTTAAAAATACATGGTTACCTGAAAGACCAAAAGGTCACCATAGATGTGGAAAAAGTAACTGCAAATCATGTAAGAATATGCCAAGGAAGAGTATTAACTTTCAGTCATTCACGACAAAATACATTTTCTGCATCAAGGAGTTTATGAATTGTGTGTCATCTTATATTATATACTTGATTACCTGTAAATGTGGGAAGCAATGTATAGGATGTACTACTAGGACTCTGCATATCCGATATACAGTATGGAACATCGTAGAAACATAATAAAAGGTGCTAAGCACCCCTTATCCGATCATGTAATACAGTGTCAGAGTTGCAATTGGGATACTATGACAATGATCGGGATTGAACAAGTTAAAATAACTAATCGTGGGGGCGATCGATTCAGTAGGCTTCGCAGACGCGAGACGTACTGGACCTTTAGGCTGGACACATTGGTCCCGTCTGGTCTAAATGACATGGTGGAATTAAATTATGTTTAATTACAGTGTATTTACTGTAAGAATACTGTATTTGAATAAATAAGGGCTGTGCAGAGACCATAGTGTGGACTAAGGATTAGAGGATAAAAGTTTTGAAATATAAAAGCAAAATGAAATAAGAGTACATTAAGACATGATAGGGTCGGTGGAGATAAAGGTTTATAAAGAAAGTAATAGAGAGGGCATGGATACAAAACATTTTATCATATAATAGGCTGGTGTAAGGAAAAGGAATTAAGATTGAGTGAGGGCATTTAGAGTGTGGAAGGATTGGTGTATGTATATGTACATGAATGTACATGCAAGTATGGAAAAACCTACTGGGAAGGTTGAGGAAACCTGGTTTTCATTCTGTATATGTGTTTTATGTATGTTAATGTGAAAAAAAACTCATGAGAAGAGAAGTAACGCTTATAGGTGATTATATGGGTTGTGCATATTTATAGATAAAAATGGGAATATGGAAGATCATTTGTCCACTAGATGGTGGTGGAGAAATACAGTAAGAATTAAATAGTAGTGCCAAATGGGAGGATGCCGATTATATTACATTATATTTTATTTTATTTATGTATGTAATTGTGCAGTTATTTGTCCAAATTATATAGAAACAATCTAATAAAGGTATATGTGTTTTATGCTGCTGAAAATGATAACAATAGAATGCAAACAATGAATGTGGTATGCTGTTTAATCCATATTGTCTTTAAAAAACGAGGCATAAATGATAGAAATGCAGGAAATATCACTGTGCACGTATGTTGAAAGATAATATGGGAATGAGGCTTGACACGCAGACACACTGCGCATGCGGGATCTGTGGCAGTGAGTATTTAAATGAAGGAGAGAGGAGTGAGGTCATTGGACACTGAGGAAGCCGCTGACGCATGAGAGTAGGCAGAGAAACGCGTCTGTCTATTAGGATCTCCACGCACGGAGTGCAACTCGATACACAGCACCATTATATATTGGCCGGCTGGTGGAAACATCTGAAAACCCCACTGCTAAGGGGGAATGGGTGAGCACATTGTTTAAAGTACCCACGGAACTCCAGATAAGGCTGCAGATAAGAGCACCAGCCAGGAGGGTAACGGAGAGCTGCCTGAAAGGAATACGGGCAAAGTGAAATTGCTACATGGTAACTATAAATCAGCTCATTAGTTACATGGTGCAGTAAAACAAGGACTGCTACATATGTGAGGAATACAATGTTGCAAAGAGTCAATGAATGCTAATTGAATACTCACATGTGTGAGAAGGCATGGACTGCTACATCTAATAATTAATGCATGAACTTCTTGGCTAATAATAAAAGTACATGGACTGCCTCAGTATTAACATCAGTTATTAAGTATAGATATGGATACATTTCATATCTTTTTATAAGAGGAGCAATTTATTATCTTTTTTATATGTGTATGTTTTTATAGTGGTTTATATGATACTGGACGGTATCAATGTGATGTGTGTGAATATATAATTGTATTAAAATCTACATCAGATTGAAGTAGCACATTCTCATTGTTTTGTGCAAAAAATTTATTTTCTTGGTTTAAACGCTAAGGGGTTTCAACCAATTACATTTTGTTATGTCACAGCCTTATTCCAAAATGGAATAAATTAATTTTTCCCTCAAAATTCTACACACAATACCCCATAATGACAACGTGGGAAAAGTTTTTTGAGATTTTTGCATATTTATTAAAAATAAAAAACTAAGAAATCACATGTACATAAGTAATCACAGCCTTTGCTCAATGATGCATATTTGGCAACAATTACAGCCTCAAGTCTTTTTGAATATGATGCCCCAAGCTTGGCACACCTACTGTATCTTTGGGCAGTTTCCCCCATTCCTCTTTGCAGCACCTCTCAAGCTCCATGAGGTAGGATGGGAAGCGTCGGTGCACAGACATTTTCAGATCTCTCCGAGATGTTCAATTGGATTCAAGTCTGGGCTCCGGCTGGACCACTCAAGGACATTCACAGAGTTGTCCTGAAGCCACTCCTTTGATATCTTGGCTGTGTGCTTAGGGTCGTTGTCCTGCTGAAAGATGAACCGTCACCCCAGTCTGAGATCGAGTGCCCTGGAGCAGGTTTTCATCCAGGATGTCTCTGTGCATTGCTGCATTCATCTTTCCCTCTATCCTGATTAGTCTCCCAGTTCTTGCCGCTGAAAAACATCCCACCAGTATGATGCTGCAATAACCATGCTTCACTGTAGGGATGGTATTGGCCTGGTGATGAGCGGTGCCTGGTTTCCTCCAAACATGATGCCTGGCATTCACAGCAAAGAGTTCAATCTTTGTCTCATCAGACCAGAGTATTTTGTTTCTCATGGTCTGAGAGTCCTTCAGGTGCATTTTGACAAACTCCAGGCGGGCTGCCGTGTGCTTTTTACTAAAGAATGGCTTCCATCTGGCCTCTCTACCATACAGGCCTGATTGGTGGATTGCTGCAGAGATGGTTGTCCTTCTGGAAGGTTCTCCTCTCTCCACAGAGTAATGCTGTAGCTCTGACAGAGCGACCATCAGGTTCTTGGTCACTTCCCTGACTTCTCCCCCGATCGCTCAGTTTAGATGGCCGGGAAGCTCTAGGAAGAGTACTGGTGGTTCCGAACTTCTTTCATTTACAGATGATGGATGTCATTGTGCTCATTTTTCTGTACCCTTCCCCAGATTTGTGCAATCCTGTCTCGGAGGTCTACAGACAATTCCTTTGACTTCATGCTTGGTTTGTGCTCAGACATGCACTGTCAAGTGTGGGACCTTATATAGACAGGTGTGTGTCTTTCCAAATCATGTCCAATCAACTGAATTTACCACAGGTGGACTCCAATTAAGCTGCAGGAAGGCAAAGGCTGTGAATACTTATGTACATGTGATTTCTTAGTTTTTATTTTCAATACATTTGCAAAAAAAAAAAAAAAAAAAACTTTTTTCATGTTGTCATTATGGGGTATTGTGTGTAGAATTTGGAGGGAAAAAATTAATTTATTCCATTTTGGAATAAGGTTGCAACATAACAAAATGTGGAAAAAGTAAAGCGCTGTGAATACTTTCCAGATGCACTGTATGGGACAGGAAATCACTTTTATAGAGCCACAGCTAGCAAAGTAAAAAAAAAAAAAAAAGTATACATTTTAGAAAAATATAGTAGACTTAGCGGTATATGTAGGTTTGTGGTTGTTGTGTCACACAAATGGCGCTACCCAGTGAACCAAATAGCACTGTGTTTTATCTTTTCAGAGAATAACAATTTAAGATTTATTCACAATACCTTATTTAATGAACAAATCATAACAGATGAAAGTACACTATGCATTAATCATATGGAAATAAAATAAATTGCATTCTTTAGAAAGTCAGAAAAGTGGGGCATTCCGCATCTGGTGTTAAGGAGCCGCAGGTGTCATTAGAATGGACTGCAGAGTAACCGGTTTACCCTGCATAGACTCCTAAGCTTTACCAGTCGGTGGTGTCTCAGTCCCCAATGTAGTCTCGTTCAAAGCTGTTGGTGTCCACAGTTGGAGTGCGCCGAAGCATTTAGAGACATCTAGTCCAGTGGTTCCCAAACTGTGTGCCGTGGCTCCTTGGGGTACCTCGGGACACTTGCAGGGGTGCCTTGGATTGGTGGTCCAGGACCAATTCAAATTACTTATGGTCAATATAATAGGCAAAACTAGTGCTAGTAGCTGTCAGTCATAAAATATGGGGACAAACAGAAGCAAATCTTGTCCCTCACCACACAATTGAGCCTAAGGATGACATATAAACACAATCTACTTAATTTAATATTTCTTTCTAAATTTCTCAATAAGAAATTTTTGGCCTAGGGGTGCCGTGAAAAAAATTCTGATACTCTAGGGCGCCGTGATTCAATAAAGTTTGGAAACCACTGATCTAGTCTCTTTTTCAAGGCTTGTACTCCTCTGTGTGATGGTGACCTTTTTATGCTGTGAAAAGTCATGTGACCAGCACTTCTGGGTTTGGCCACGGGAAGGGACATCATTGGAGCCGTGGATGAACTGGGCTGATACTTTAGCTAGAAAACTGGTTTTTATAACATATCTTTTCATCCTAAGCAGTGGATTTAGTATACAGTTAATGCTTCATGATATTTTTTATCATTTCCTCCTGAAAAAATTGCGATGTACCGCGACCGGAAGTGACTCTTCCGCCATTTTCTATTAGATGTTTGTGTATAACAGGAAGTCCAACGGCAGCGATTTTTATGTAGTACTGTGTTGGAGACATTTGTATACATACACTGCATTCTCAATGAGGCATAATAGCCAGACTGTGTGATTGACAATTCTAACGATAATGATGCCGAATCTCTTCCCTACCAGTGTTTTAGCTTTGGACTCCATATATAAAAAATAGAGAAAAATAACAAATAAGAATATATGAGTCATAGGGGTATGTTTATTAAGGGGAAGATTCAGTAAAAAATGCCAGGGATTAGGGATCCTACCCTGTTATCATGGTTCACAAAATGCGATTGCCATCCCTAGGTGCCATCGGTTTCGGCCATTGCAGGGGCTCTCCTGCAAAGTTTCCCCATGCTACTTATCAGATAATTCATACCTCCCAACTGTACCGAATCCAGCAGGACAGTCCCGCTATTCGGACACTGTCCCTCCTGGGGTCAGCAGTGTCCCGCGGGCGGGAGGCCAGTTGAAGAGGCTTTGATCACTCGCTGCTCTGCTCCGCAAATCAGCGAGTGATCTCTGAATAGATGCTGTGCACACCTCATTTTTTCAGTGCTGGGAGGGGAGCAGGGGGCTGCCCAGCAGCGTGGGGGGGGCGCTGGGCATGGCCCCTAAATCCCGGACTACGAGTTAGCGGCACAAGGCCACGCCCTCCGGACAAGGCCATGCCCACTAGGATCCCGACCGTCCCTCCTCCAACAACTGAGAAGTTGGGAGGTATGGATAATTAATAAGACACAGCAACACCAATTTTATCTCTATCTTAGAATGTTCGTTAGTAAGCCAGTGTAAATGGGCTATTTATCAGTTTTTTGTGCTTCTTCAAGGTTTATACAGTATCAACCACAAAAAATCCCTAGCGCTTATATAGCCACCAATCCTGCTCGTTTGGACTGTAAAAATGATTAATAATTAATAAGCTGCTCCCAAATGGCGCCACTGAAGCGTCAGAAACCAAACAATAAATAGATAGAAATATTATAAAAATATAAAAATATATCAAGTGAGCGCTATATAATTTCAAAATTTATTAATTACACTGTATTTAAAAAATACAAGTAAAATATTTCCATCATAACAAGACAATTGACACATATAACACAAAACAAATATAAAATTCATGCTATTATTGATATAGCTATTGCAAGTCACTGATTATAACATGACCTATTAAAAATAATAGTGAAAAAAGTGATCCGTGCTGTAAATATCCTTTTGTAGGTAAATGTTATTAGCACATATGTAAATGCCTATGTAATGCCTTTTCAGACAAGTATTAGACCCGTTGATATATACACGCTGCAGTTCTTTATAACGGTATTGGCATTAGTTGAGATTTTGGTCTGATATTACAGACACGATGCTGATTCCTCCTCCGTTAAATTTTAAAGATAAGAGCAGGGGGAGGGCGTCGAGGTTATCAATGTTGAAGCGGCGCTTTGCTTCCACCTGTGCCCGCTGCAGTATTGTCCGTACTCCAGCGGTTGTAATGATATGTGCAAAATGGGGTCTCTCTTACCGGATCCTTATGTATATTCCACAGCCATGTATGATGTTAACGTCCTTACTTGAAGGGCACTGTGATGTATTCAAGTCTCGAACTTGGCTGGGCTGGTTGGCAATGTAGATACCGGCGAGGCAATAAATCAGATGGGTGCAGTCTTTAGTCCTTACGTGTTTCTCCGCTCTTATATACCTGCGGTTTCATCAGAGGATATAGCTCACAGTGCCAGAAGCACCCAAGCACCCAAAGGATTGAATCGCTATTCAAAACAGGTGATATTCACACCTATTGTGTATGTGCAATCAGCTGTATTAGCATTCGTTTGTGCATCATATGTGTCAACATTTAAAACGTCATAATTTTACACATTAACCATTTTCAAACCAATCAGAATGGTGGCTAGTCAAACAATATTACTGTATACTTATAATATTTAAAAAAAAACATTCATAGTTACAAAGTATCTAGTTTTGAATGTCTAAAAGATTTTTCTAACAACAAACCCATAAGTACAAATGGTAAGCATATGATAGCAGATTGCTGTTCATAGCGTAGTGTTTAGGGCTATGGGCTTTCACATGGGCTTTCCTAGATGTAGAATTGTTTCTCTTATTGTTATTTGAATATCTGTCTGTCTCTTTAGTTATCCTATAAGAGTTCATATTGCCATTATTCCTTAGATTCCGATTCTAGGTTCTTACTTGATCATTGGTGTAGTCCTAATTATCCCTTTCAAGTTTCCTCTTTTTATTTACTATAAGTGATTGTTCGCATTCATTAATCCTATTATTAAGTAATATGTCTTTTTCCTTAAATTCCTTTTTATGTTCAAATGGGTTTAGCTTTTCCTGTACCTTCTCTATTTCTTTTGATAGTTTACTCACTTTTTCCTCTCTATAGTCAATCAGGAGTTTAATAAGTGCAAAAGAACAATTGTCTAATATACTATTCCATTTATCCAATAACTCAGGGTCATCCTTGAATGAACATGATTTAAATACACGTAGACCTCTAGGAATCCTCTTAAGGGGGGTACTCACGGAGCGATCGCTGCTTAAAATCTAAGCAATCTGACTAGATTGCTTAGATTTTAAGTCTGATGGCACCGTGTGTACCCCCTACAGCGATAGCGATGCGCAGCCCCGCGCATCGCTATCGCTGGTGCTAGATTGGCCTGCCGTGCAGGCCAATCTAGCGGGTCGCTCATTTCACCCGCTGGGTGAAATGAGCGCCCCCCCCATCTCCCCCCGCAGGATCAGCACACATCGCGCTGTGCTGAGCGGCGGGAGAAATGTGTGCTGAGCGGTCCGCTCAGCACACATCTCTCCCGCATCGGCCAGTGAGTACTGGCCTTTACTCTCCAGATATCTACTTAGGGTCACCTGGTCCCACCAGTGTCTTGTTTCAGCTCTGAGTAGAGAATCTAGTTCATTAAATAACTGATTAATTACTGATGTATCATCATAACAATCATGATTAAAGTTTCCAAATGACTAATTTTTGGTCACAAGTGCTTTTCTTCTAGTTAATCTATCTGTAATGCTTCTAAATGAAGCCATAGTAAATATAAATCAATTTGATGAAATAGCAGCCTGGGTAATAATAATACAGTATACAGAAACAATAAACAACCACAAAAAATCCCTAGCGCTTATATAGCCCCCAATCCTGCTTGTTTGGACCGTAAAAATTATTAATAATTAATAAGCTGTTCCCAAATGGCGCCACTGAGGCATCAGAAACCAAACAATAATTACACTGTGCTTAAAAAACATATATATATACACAACATATATACTTACATGTATATATATATATATATATATATATATATATATAGTCTATCCGGACCGGCACTCCCCCTCCTCAACTTTACTGCTTTGGTGCCATCTCAGGAATTGGTGGGTAGATGAAGCATAAAAAAGCGGCACTCAAAGTCTGGTGAAGAAGTTAAATATATTTCACACGTAGTGGTGAACCGACGTTTCGGGGACCAAGCGCCCCTTTTTCAAGGTGAACAACAGTGTATACAAGAAAAACATACCTTTTAAAGAAGAAGAAATGCCCGCCAAGTGCTCCTGATCACGCCCGCCCGGCCGCTCGTGGTTCGTCTTCCGCTCCGGCACATCTAGATGACGTCATGTTCAGTGCGCCCTACGTGCGCGTCATTGCCATGGTTACCCGATGTAATCCTCGGCCGGGCTGCGGCGCTGATTGGAAAAATATGTACAGTTTGTGACATCAAAAATTACAGAACCAGCCACCACTAAATAAAATTATTGCAATAAGGTGATACTTGAGCAAATGGGTGTTATATACAAACCTATTGGGAAATGAAAATGAACAGGAAATACACTCAAAACAATGGTCCACATGGCTGACTGGGTGGTAATTCTATTTAGACAGACTGGTGTGGAATGGATGTGAGGTGAAAATTCCATTGCTATATATATAACAGTGGGATTGTAACCATGAGCAACCCTAAACACTGAAAGGGTTGAAGGGGTTGAAGGGACTGTTGGAATAGTGGAATCGCCCCTGCTGGACCAACTAAGTTATCCCCAGGTATCACCTTAATTGCTGTCAGGTATAAATGCTCTATAGGAAAGAAAAATGTTATGCATGAGTGAAGTCACTAATATATAAGGACAATCACATCAGTTGGGCCCCTGCTAATTGTTATAAATTCAATGTTATTATTGCTAAAAGATATTCCAATTCAGTCTCTCGTTCAACCCTTGGGGATTGGTAGTATTCAGTTCAAAAATCCATTTAGTTTCCAAACGTAAGAGTTTGCCATCTCTGTCTCCCCCTCTAATGTGTTTGGGAACATGATCTATGATCATGTGTTTCAGATCGTTCATGGAGTGTTTAGCCATCGCAAAATGTCTTGCCACCGGTTGCTCTTACTCCTTTCCTGCCAAAGCTTGCTTGATGGCCGACCGGTGGAGAGCCATCCTTTCCCTGAATGTCCTGACAGATTTGCCCACATAGTGGAGACCACATGGGCATTTAATGAGGTAGACGATGTGAGAAGTGGTGCAGGTGAGTACATGATTGATTTTATATGTTTTGTCTCGATGGGGATTGTCAAAACTGGAACCTACTATCATGTTTTCACACGTAGTGCATTTGATGCACTTGTAGCACCCGGGCTGTCTGGTCAGGAAAGTAGTTGAAGACTGTTCCTGTCGTTGGAAACCCGTGATGTCTGTGTGGACTATTACGTCCTTGATGTTTCTGCCCCTTGAAAAACACATCATTGGTCGTGTCCCTCTAAGTGACGGTAGCGACTGATCCGAAGTGATGATGGGCCATAAGGCTCTAGTCGCTCTCTGTACTACCGGACTTGTGGTGTTGAACCTAGAGATGAAAGGTATGGCCCGACTTTTTGCGCGTTTGCTGGGTTGGAGAAGAGTCTCTCTGGGCAATTGCATCACCTCCTGCTTGTGTTTTGCGAGGAGTTGACAATTATATCCTCGTTCCCTGAATTTCAGAACCATCTTATCCAGCTCTTCTTCCAGCTTATCTCGATCGCTGATCAGGCGTGATACCCTGATCATTTGAGAGCGAGGCAGACCATTCTTGAGGGCTTTAGGGTGGTGGCTGTTAGCTCTCAACAGGGTGTTCCTGTCTGTTGGTTTCGTGTAGACCCCTGTTTGCAATGCGCCCTCCATGATGGAAATCTGTACATCCAGGTAGTGGATGGAACTTGTGCTGGTTTGATAGGTATATTTAACGCCTTCTGGTCTGGAGTTGGTAAGATGCATTAGCTGGTCAAAACTTTCCGATCCTCCTGTCCACAGGAGGAAGAGGTCATCTATATATCGGGAAAAGAATAAAATATGCTGGCAGACTGTTTGTTCTTGAAAAAACACCTTCTCTTCTTCCTCGAACATATAGATGTTTGCAAATGACGGGGAGACGTTGCTCCCCATCGCACACCCCACCTTTTGGCGATAAAATTTGCCATTAAATAGAAAGAAATTTTTTTCCAGGGTCATGCGGAGGAGGTTCATGAACAATGGAACTTCCAATTTGTCCATGTGTTCTTTTTTCAAGAAAGCTTCCATGGCTGTTAATCCTGCCTCATGCGGTATGTTAGTATAAAGACTAACTACATCCACCACACACATGAGGGTTCCTTCCGGTACCTGCTGGATGGCTCTCAAACGATTAAGAAAACTGGTGGTATCTTTAATAAAGTACTTGTGTTTTAAGATCAATGGTTGCAGTATACTGTCTAGGAAGACAGAAACTGGTTGAAAGATGGATTCTCTAGCAGCAATGATGGGTCTGCCTGGTGGGGAAAGTTGGTTCTTGTGCAGTTTAGGTACCATGAATAAGATGGGCACTAGGGGATTTTTTTGAAGAAGTGCTTTATGCAGTTTTGTGGTTAACTTACCACTGTCCTTGGCCGCATCCAAAGTGCTTTTTAGTGCTTTGTGGTATTCAACGGAGGGATCATGGCTCAACTCCTCATACACATTGACATCTGCGAGTTGACGCTGTATGTCCTTCACGTAATATTCCAAGTCAAGGATTACTACTCCTCCCCCCTTGTCCGCAGGGCTGATGATTATATCTCTATATCCGCCTAGTTGTTTAAGCGCAGATTCTTCCTCTTTAGATAGATTGTGATGTTTTGGAACAGTGGCTGCTGCCTCGTTGTATTTGTGCACAGAGTCATCCAGTAGCCTGGTAAAGGCTTTAATGGAGGCGTTGGTGGACATGGGGTCAAAGGAGGACGCAGAACGTTTATTGAGGAAATCTTGGTGTTTGCAATCCAAATCCATGGATGTAGATACTATGTCAGGTGAATTTTGAAAGTACTCCTGGCGTCTGAGTTTACGTGCATAGTGGTGAAGCTCTATGTTCCACCTGAAATCATTGAATGTGCTGGTGGGCACGAATGACAGGCCCTTCTCCAGTACACTCTGTTCTGCCTCTGAGAGTGTTCTCTTGGAGAGATTGTAAATCATCGTTTTTTGTTTGTGGTGGCACTTTTGGTCCCGCGTGCACTGGCCGCCCCTGCGGGTGGCCTGCCTCTTCGCCCTTTTTCGGGTTGTGTCACCGGCGAGGTCCCTAAAGGGACACTAGGCTCCAGGGTCGGTCCTTCAGAGTCACAGAGCCCGAACTCGCTGTCGCTATTAGAGGTACCTACCACATTCTGCTGCATTTCTCTTCTCTTACGCCAGCTTTGCCTGCTTCTATGGTTAAATTGGCCTGATGTTTGTGCACTTTCTCCCATCAGCCACCTATACACCCGATTGGTGTCATAGTCTTCCTTCACCGTGTGAAGCTTGTTTCTTTTAAACTTTACCAAGTCTTCCTTGTAACGGTCAATCTGGTGTTGTAATTTGATTAACCATTCTTTGTTGGAGTCGTTCTGCAACATGGATTTGTGTAAGGTTTCCATACTGAGGATTTTCTCCCGTGTTCCACTCAGTTCCTTACCAGCTTCTTCCACAACAAGTAAAACAAGGTCTAAACTGCACTTATTGAGGATTCCAACCCATTTTCTACAAAACTCTGGGCTGTGTCTGCCTATGGTGGGCACATTCCTGACACGAAAGCCCCGCGGGATCATTTTTTGTCTGTGGTATTCAGACAGCGAGATCCCGTGTAATAAAAAGTCTATTTCCCTTCGCTTCAATTTGAGGAGCTGGTGGTAAACGTCCTCAATTTTACCCTCAGTGCCTGGGGGATCCAGCTGCTCTTTAAATCTAAGACGTTCCGCATCATCGTCTGTGAAGCTGAAGGACTCTCCCAAAGTAGGGTACATTCCTCTGCACCCCGGAGAGTCATCTGTGGCCATGGGATCCATAAGTGCTTTGTGCAAAAGTGCTGGTGCTAAAGTGCTATAAGTGCTGGTGCAAATGATGCTCACTCTTGGCCAGAATACTGCTTCAATGTACAGCGGTATTACAACTAATAATGGGGGTGCCCTGCCCCGTGATGGGGTGCTGGGAGACAAGCTTCCAGAAACTCCCAATGTCAAATACAGTCTATCCGGACCGGCACTCCCCCTCCTCAACTTTACTGCTTTGGTGCCATCTCAGGAATTGGTGGGTAGATGAAGCATAAAAAAGCGGCACTCAAAGTCTAATGAAGAAGTTAAATAAATATATTTCACACGTAGTGGTGAACCGACGTTTCGGGGACCAAGCGCCCCTTTTTCAAGGTGAACAACAGTGTATACAAGAAAAACATACCTTTTAAAGAAGAAGAAATGCCCGCCAAGTGCTCCTGATCACGCCCGCCCGGCCGCTCGTGGTTCGTCTTCCGCTCCGGCACATCTAGATGACGTCATGTTCAGTGCGCCCTACGTGCGCGTCATTGCCATGGTTACCCGATGTAATCCTCGGCCGGGCTGCGGCGCTGATTGGAAAAATATGTACAGTTTGTGACATCAAAAATTACAGAACCAGCCACCACTAAATAAAATTATTGCAATAAGGTGATACTTGAGCAAATGGGTGTTATATGCAAACCTATTGGGAAATGAAAATGAACAGGAAATACACTCAAAACAATGGTCCACATGGCTGACTGGGTGGTAATTCTATTTAGACAGACTGGTGTGGAATGGATGTGAGGTGAAAATTCCATTGCTATATATATAACAGTGGGATTGTAACCATGAGCAACCCTAAAAACTGAAAGGGTTGAAGGGGTTGAAGGGACTGTTGGAATAGTGGAATCGCCCTTGCTGGACCAACTAAGTTATCCCCAGGTGTCACCTTAATTGCTGTCAGGTATAAATGGTAAGGAACTGAGTGGAACACGGGAGAAAATCCTCAGTATGGAAACCTTACACAAATCCATGTTGCAGAACGACTCCAACAAAGAATGGTTAATCAAATTACAACACCAGATTGACCGTTACAAGGAAGACTTGGTAAAGTTTAAAAGAAACAAGCTTCACACGGTGAAGGAAGACTATGACACCAATCGGGTGTATAGGTGGCTGATGGGAGAAAGTGCACAAACATCAGGCCAATTTAACCATAGAAGCAGGCAAAGCTGGCGTAAGAGAAGAGAAATGCAGCAGAATGTGGTAGGTACCTCTAATAGCGACAGCGAGTTCGGGCTCTGTGACTCTGAAGGACCGACCCTGGAGCCTAGTGTCCCTTTAGGGACCTCGCCGGTGACACAACCCGAAAAAGGGCGAAGAGGCAGGCCACCCGCAGGGGCGGCCAGTGCACGCGGGACCAAAAGTGCCACCACAAACAAAAAACGATGATTTACAATCTCTCCAAGAGAACACTCTCAGAGGCAGAACAGAGTGTACTGGAGAAGGGCCTGTCATTCGTGCCCACCAGCACATTCAATGATTTCAGGTGGAACATAGAGCTTCACCACTATGCACGTAAACTCAGACGCCAGGAGTACTTTCAAAATTCACCTGACATAGTATCTACATCCATGGATTTGGATTGCAAACACCAAGATTTCCTCAATAAACGTTCTGCGTCCTCCTTTGACCCCATGTCCACCAACGCCTCCATTAAAGCCTTTACCAGGCTACTGGATGACTCTGTGCACAAATACAACGAGGCAGCAGCCACTGTTCCAAAACATCACAATCTATCTAAAGAGGAAGAATCTGCGCTTAAACAACTAGGCGGATATAGAGATATAATCATCCGCCCTGCGGACAAGGGGGGAGGAGTAGTAATCCTTGACTTGGAATATTACGTGAAGGACATACAGCGTCAACTCGCAGATGTCAATGTGTATGAGGAGTTGAGCCATGATCCCTCCGTTGAATACCACAAAGCACTAAAAAGCACTTTGGATGCGGCCAAGGACAGTGGTAAGTTAACCACAAAACTGCATAAAGCACTTCTTCAAAAAAATCCCCTAGTGCCCATCTTATTCACGGTACCTAAACTGCACAAGAACCAACTTTCCCCACCAGGCAGACCCATCATTGCTGCTAGAGAATCCATCTTTCAACCAGTTTCTGTCTTCCTAGACAGTATACTGCAACCATTGATCTTAAAACACAAGTACTTTATTAAAGATACCACCAGTTTTCTTAATCGTTTGAGAGCCATCCAGCAGGTACCGGAAGGAACCCTCATGTGTGTGGTGGATGTAGTTAGTCTTTATACTAACATACCGCATGAGGCAGGATTAACAGCCATGGAAGCTTTCTTGAAAAAAGAACACATGGACAAATTGGAAGTTCCATTGTTCATGAACCTCCTCCGCATGACCCTGGAAAAAAATTTCTTTCTATTTAATGGCAAATTTTATCGCCAAAAGGTGGGGTGTGCGATGGGGAGCAACGTCTCCCCGTCATTTGCAAACATCTATATGTTCGAGGAAGAAGAGAAGGTGTTTTTTCAAGAACAAACAGTCTGCCAGCATATTTTATTCTTTTCCCGATATATAGATGACCTCTTCCTCCTGTGGACAGGAGGATCGGAAAGTTTTGACCAGCTAATGCATCTTACCAACTCCAGACCAGAAGGCGTTAAATATACCTATCAAACCAGCACAAGTTCCATCCACTACCTGGATGTACAGATTTCCATCATGGAGGGCGCATTGCAAACAGGGGTCTACACGAAACCAACAGACAGGAACACCCTGTTGAGAGCTAACAGCCACCACCCTAAAGCCCTCAAGAATGGTCTGCCTCGCTCTCAAATGATCAGGGTATCACGCCTGATCAGCGATCGAGATAAGCTGGAAGAAGAGCTGGATAAGATGGTTCTGAAATTCAGGGAACGAGGATATAATTGTCAACTCCTCGCAAAACACAAGCAGGAGGTGATGCAATTGCCCAGAGAGACTCTTCTCCAACCCAGCAAACGCGCAAAAAGTCGGGCCATACCTTTCATCTCTAGGTTCAACACCACAAGTCCGGTAGTACAGAGAGCGACTAGAGCCTTATGGCCCATCATCACTTCGGATCAGTCGCTACCGTCACTTAGAGGGACACGACCAATGATGTGTTTTTCAAGGGGCAGAAACATCAAGGACGTAATAGTCCACACAGACATCACGGGTTTCCAACGACAGGAACAGTCTTCAACTACTTTCCTGACCAGACAGCCCGGGTGCTACAAGTGCATCAAATGCACTACGTGTGAAAACATGATAGTAGGTTCCAGTTTTGACAATCCCCATCGAGACAAAACATATAAAATCAATCATGTACTCACCTGCACCACTTCTCACATCGTCTACCTCATTAAATGCCCATGTGGTCTCCACTATGTGGGCAAATCTGTCAGGACATTCAGGGAAAGGATGGCTCTCCACCGGTCGGCCATCAAGCAAGCTTTGGCAGGAAAGGAGTCAGAGCAACCGGTGGCAAGACATTTTGCGATGGCTAAACACTCCATGAACGATCTGAAACACATGATCATAGATCATGTTCCCAAACACATTAGAGGGGGAGACAGAGATGGCAAACTCTTACGTTTGGAAACTAAATGGATTTTTGAACTGAATACTACCAATCCCCAAGGGTTGAACGAGAGACTGAATTGGAATATCTTTTAGCAATAATAACATTGAATTTATAACAATTAGCAGGGGCCCAACTGATGTGATTGTCCTTATATATTAGTGACTTCACTCATGCATAACATTTTTCTTTCCTATAGAGCATTTATACCTGACAGCAATTAAGGTGATACCTGGGGATAACTTAGTTGGTCCAGCAGGGGCGATTCCACTATTCCAACAGTCCCTTCAACCCCTTCAACCCTTTCAGTGTTTAGGGTTGCTCATGGTTACAATCCCACTGTTATATATATAGCAATGGAATTTTCACCTCACATCCATTCCACACCAGTCTGTCTAAATAGAATTACCACCCAGTCAGCCATGTGGACCATTGTTTTGAGTGTATTTCCTGTTCATTTTCATTTCCCAATAGGTTTGCATATAACACCCATTTGCTCAAGTATCACCTTATTGCAATAATTTTATTTAGTGGTGGCTGGTTCTGTAATTTTTGATGTCACAAACTGTACATATTTTTCCAATCAGCGCCGCAGCCCGGCCGAGGATTACATCGGGTAACCATGGCAATGACGCGCACGTAGGGCGCACTGAACATGACGTCATCTAGATGTGCCGGAGCGGAAGACGAACCACGAGCGGCCGGGCGGGCGTGATCAGGAGCACTTGGCGGGCATTTCTTCTTCTTTAAAAGGTATGTTTTTCTTGTATACACTGTTGTTCACCTTGAAAAAGGGGCGCTTGGTCCCCGAAACGTCGGTTCACCACTACATGTGAAATATATTTAACTTCTTCACCAGACTTTGAGTGCCGCTTTTTTATGCTTCATCTATATATATATATATATATATATATATATATATACACACCTATATATTACATTGTTCCTGGAATAATATTATATCACATCTTTTTTAATCGCAATATGGAAGTTAGTTATTATTTATGATAACAACTTGAACTATAATGTGCTACACCAGACCTGGGTTTAGAGTTTAGAAATGAGAGATTTTTATATTTATATAAGGATTATCAGAGCTTATCATGATTATTAATTATCACTTGTGCTCTATTTGTACTATTACATAAGTAATTTTCATTGAAATTAACAAATTATAATAAAACAAAAATAAATAAAAATAAATATAATTGAGGTGAAACGGGGATTGAACTATGGTCTCTCTCTATGAAAGCCCATACCCCTAACCACTACACTATGAACAGCAATCTGCTATCATATGCTTACCATTTGTACTTATGGGTTTGTTGTTAGAAAAATCTTTTAGACATTCATAACTAGATACTTTGTAACTATGAATGTTTTTTTTAAATATTATAAGTATATAGTAATATTGTTTGACTAGCCACCATTCTGCTTGGTTTGAAAATGGTTAATGTGTAAAATTATGACGTTTTAAATGTTGACACATATGATGCACAAACGAATGCTAATACAGCTCATTGCACATACACAATAGGTGTGAATATCACCTGTTTTGAATAGTGATTGGATCCTTTGGGTTTAAAAGGTGCTTCTGGCACTGTGAGCTATATCCTCTGACGAGACCGCAGGTACATAAGAGTGGAGAAACGCGTAAGCCTAAAGACTGCACCCATCTGATTTATTGCCTCGCCGGTATCTACATTGCCAACCAGCCCAGCCAAGTACGAGACTTGAATACATCACGGTACCCCTCAAGTAAGGACGTTAACATCATACATGGCTGTGGAATATACATAAGGATCCGGTAAGAGAGACCCAGTTTTGCACATATCATTACAACCGCTGGAGTACGGACAATACTGCAGCGGGCACATGTGGAAGCAAAGCGCCGCTTCAACATTGATAAGTTCCTCGACGCCCTCCCTCTGCCCTTATCTTTAAAATTTAACGGAGGAGGAATCAGCATCGTGTCTGTAATATCAGACCAAAATCTCAACTAATGCCAATACCATTATAAAGAACTGCAGCGTGTATATATCAACGGGTCTAATACTTATCTGAAAAGACATTACAGAGGCATTTACATATGTGCTAATAACATTTACCTACAAAAGGATATTTACAGCACGGATCACTTTTTTCACTTTTATTTTTAATAGGTCATGTTATAATCAGTGACTTGCAATAGCTATATCAATAATAGCATGAATTTTATATTTGTTTTGTGTTATATGTGTCAATTGTCTTGTTATGATGGAAATTTTTAACTTGTATTTTTTAAATACAGTGTAATTAATAAATTTTGAAATTATATAGCGCTCCCTTGATATATTTTTATAGTATTTCTATCTATTTATTATACAGTGTCAGGCTGGGTCACCATAGTCCCAGGGACATATCTGGTGAGCCACAATGACTGACAAACCCCCTGCAGTGCGCTAGTTTGTTATGATTTGTGCTGGCGCTCCTCATCTCGAGGAGGTTCAGCTAGTACCAGTGTCTGCACATCCTCTGATTTCACCTCATCTCTTCCACTGGCCTGTGGTTTCTGACACTTTCCTCCTCCCCCTGTATATTCAGCAATAGGATGGCCTTCTTTGCAAGGTATACCTTTTCTTCATATACAAAG
This sequence comes from Pseudophryne corroboree, assembly GCF_028390025.1. Classification (NCBI taxonomy): domain Eukaryota; kingdom Metazoa; phylum Chordata; class Amphibia; order Anura; family Myobatrachidae; genus Pseudophryne; species Pseudophryne corroboree. The sequence goes on from NC_086453.1 coordinate 113,232,401, forward strand.
GTACAGATGTTGCGTTGTCCTCCATGGCTGACCAGTCCCTCATTAAGTGGCAAGCCATGCTTTTCTGGGGTTGGTCATAACCTCTATGGTGGATGACTATTCTCCTTTAGAGCACACGTTTCTTTCTGGATCACAACTGTTTCATTCCCTTGGTGGGCTCTTCATTGCAAGGTCCAACACTTGGGGGTAAATTTACTAAGATGGGAGTTCTATTTCAGATGGGAAGTTGTCCATAGCAACCAATCAGATTCCAGGTATTATCTTCTAGAAGGTGCTAGATATATGAGAAGTAGAATCTGATTGGTTGCTATGGGCAACATCCCATCTTAAATAGAACTCCCATCTTAGTAAATTCACCCCTTGGTTTGTATTACAATTTATTTGCACTTCAATGAAAATTGCACACTAAGTGGGAGATGTACTAAGCGTAGGAAAGTAATAAAGTGGAGAGATAAAGGGGCAGATGTATTAAGGCTGGAGAAGTGATAATGCAGTGATAAGTGCAAGGTGATAATGCACCATCCAGTCAGCTCCTGTCAATTTACATATTGCAGCTGATTGGCTGGTGCATTATCACCTTGCACTTATGACTATTTTATCACTTCTTCAGGCTTAATACATCTACCCCAAAGTACCAGCCAATCAGCTCCTAACTGCCATGTTACAGGCTGTGTTTGAAAAATGATGGGAGCTGATTGGTTGGTAGTTTATCTTTCTCCACTATATCTTTCCCTCCAAGGCTTAGTACATCTGCCCTTGATTTTGTATATTCAGCTCCCCTCAAAAATCCTGTGTGCATGGGTGGCATTTGACTGACGAATGTTGGTCACACATGCAAATGCCCATGTTTGCTGATGTCTAACTAAAGCTGAGATTCTATTACGTCCAACCATCCACTCTGCATGGCAAAAGATACATGGCTGCACTCTGCAGTTTTGTATTTTAAGGGTCGGGCTCATTGTTTTATTGTCATTAGCAATTGTTCCAAATGGTCAAAATCTCAAATGTTAGATTGTTTAAAACAGAAACCAGGGCTAACCAGTGGTCTACATTATTAAAGATGTTTGCCAAAAAAATTCTTCAATATAAATCCAGCTATTGGGCCAAACTACCAGAGTCAGATTGTGAAGCTTGAAACTTATGCAGCCATTTCATGCATACATGTGGTTATTTTCAGACTAATAAACTCGGTCTGTACATGTATGTACAGTATAACTAATATTTACAAATCCCGGGGTCATACTGGAGGCGGGAGCAGAAAGGGTAGCAGAGAGAGTGGGTGTAGGGAGCAGTGAGTGAGGGGAGCAGAGAGTAGGTGTAGGAAGCAGTGAGTGTGAGGAGTAGAGAGAGTGGGTGTAGGGAACAGTGAGTGTGAGGAGTAGAGAGAGTGGGTGTAGGGAACAGTGAGGGTGAATGTAGGGAGCAGTGAGGGTGGGTGACTGAGGGGAGCAGAGAGAGTGGGTGTAGGGAGCAGTGAGGTTGAGTGTAGGGAGCAGAGAGGGAGGGTCAGAGCCGGCCCTAACCAATATGTTGCCCTAGGCAAGATTTTGACTGGTGCCCCCTAGCACCACCGCTGGTTCCACCTCTGACCTTGCACCTCTTTCCCAGCACCATCACCCCTCACCCATAGCAGTCCTTATTTTGGTGTGTGTAGCCCCTATATTTTAAATAGGAACAGTTTGCACATTTGGCGCACAGCCCAAAAAGGGGTGTGTTTTTGCTGGCAAGGGGCATGGCCGCACAATAGTAACCCCAATTCCAATTACGCCACACAGTACTGCAACTTCATTGACATTTGATCATGCGATAGTGTTCATAATTCATATTATAACCCACAGTAGTATCACTTTACTTTATAAACGTTACTACTCACAGTAGAGCCCCTTATTCACATTACATCACACCCTATTGCTCTTTATTCACATTAGACAACACAGTAGTGCCCTTTCTATACGTAACGCCACATAGTAGAGCACCTTATACACATAATGCCACACATTAGTAATGCATTTATACACATAATTCCACACAGTAATGCCCCTTACACATATGAGACACATTATTAATGTCCTTATAAACATATTGCGCCTTACACATTATGACAACCTTTATTAATGCCCTTTTAGACATAATGTCCCTAACACATATGCAGCACATTATTAATTCCCTTATACACATAATGACACACATAGTGCCCCCAACACATTTGCTGTACATTATTAGTGCCCCTATACACATAATGACACATACAGTAGTACCCTTTTACACATATGGCACACATTATTAATGCCCGTATACACATAATGACACACATAGTGCCCCTTACACATATGTTGCACATTATTAATGCAGTTTTACATGACACACATAATGCTCCTTACACATATTCCGAACACTACTGCACAACCGACACACTCACATGCACACAGCAATCACACTGCCACTAACACTGTGACCTCTGCCTCTGCTTGGATACAGATGTGTCCTCATAAATATTGCCTCAATGCTAACATCTGGCACTTTTTTAATGAAAATACATCTTATTTGCATTGCTATGTGGCTAGGATGCACAAGCAACTTCTACTGATTAAAATGATATGCAGCATGCCTATATACTGTGTGAGACTGTGGCTGTATCTGCATATGAAATGCTATACACAGAATATAGGCATGCCGCATATAATTTTAATCAGCAGAAGCTGCTGATGCCCCTAGGCATATAAAATGCCCTAGGCAATTGCCTAGTTTGCCTATGCCTATGGCTGGCTCTGGGGAGGGTGTAGGGAACAGAGAGGGTGGGTGTAGGGAGCAGTGAGGGGAACAGAGCAAGTGGGTGTAGGGAGCAGAAAGCAGGTGTAGGGAGGAGAGAGGGTGTAGGGAGCAGAGAGCGAGTGTAGGGAGCAGTGAGGGTGAGTGTAGGGATTAGTGAGTGAGGGGAACAGAGCAAGTGGGTGTAGGGAGCAGAGAGTGGGTGTAGGCAGCAGAGAGTGGGTGTAGGGAGCAGAGAGTGGGTGTAGGGAGCAGAGAGTGGGTGTTGGGAGCAGAGACAGTGAGTGTAGGGATCAGTGAGTGAGGGGAACAGAGCAAGTGGGTGTAAGGAGCAGAGAGCGGGTATAGGGAGCAGAGAGCGGCTGTAGGGAGCAGTGAGTGAGGGGAACAGAGCAAGTGGGTGCAGGGAGCAGAGAGCGGGTATAGGGAGCAGAGAGCGGCTGTAAGGAGCAGTGAGTGAGGGGAACAGAGCAAGTGGGTGTAGGGAGCAGAGAGCGGGTATAGGGAGCAGAGAGCGGCTGTAGGGAGCAGTGAGTGAGGGGAACAGAGCAAGTGGGTGTAGGGAGCAGAGAGCGGGTGTAGGGATCAGAGAGCGGGTGTAGGGAGCAGAGAGCGGGTGTAGGGAGCAGAGAGCAGGTGTAGGGAGCAGAGAGCGGCTGTAGGGAGCAGTGAGGGTGAGTGTAGGGATCAGTGAGTGAGGGGAACAGAGCAAGTGGGTTTAGGGAGCATAGAGTGGGTGTAGGTAGCAGTGATGGTGAGTGTAGGGATCAGAGAGTGATGGGAACAGAGCAAGTGGGTGTAGGGAGGAGAGAGCGGGTGTAGGGAGCAGTGAGGGTGAGTGTAGGGATCAGTGAGTGAGGGGAATGGAGCAGAACAGAGCAAGTGGGTGACTGAGTGAACGGAGCAGAGAGACTGGGGTGTAGGGAACAATGCGTGGTGACAGTCAGTGTGGAGCTGCCGAGCCAAGTGTGCGTTAATGCTGCCACTTGTAACCTCCCCCTCGCCTCTGTCTCTGTTACTCACCCCACACTGCCTCGGTCCGCTCCCGCGTTTCTTCTGGCTCCTGCAATCACGTGTGCCGCCGCCGAGTTCAAGGCAGAGCTCTGGAGACCGGAGCTCTGCACACCACCCAGGCAACAGATGAGCTGCTAAACAGGGACACAGGCCACCTGCGGGTGAGAGGGTGGGCGGCGGTCGCATACTAATTAAATCGAGTGAGTGCAGTTGATGCGGGAGGCGGCGGCGGGGGAGGGGGGAGAGTGAGTGTGCCGGTTGCGCCTGCAGTGCCCATGCACTGTGGGCAGCGCACACTCGGCACACACGTCGTTACGGCACTGAATGGAACCTCCCTAACATAAAGTTATGTATCTAGTCTGTTTGGAGTAGTCTCAATTCAAGATTTGATTATACACTGTAGGTTGAAGAAAGTTTCATGCTGCTACATGCTGCATCTATAGGAAGCACTAGGTGTCACCAGAGATACTATGAAAGGCTATTTAGCACGGATTATGGCAGTACAGCCTCAATACTTGTTCTGTTACTGCCATCCTAGGACAGAGGTAGCAGAAGACAACCACTAACAGAAAAAAGCTTTTTTTTCAGTCTTTGACAGTTTCTAAAAAAATGTCCTTTAATATTTTTAATTTGTTTTTCACATTTGTTTTTGCTCATGAAGTGGTATTAGAAGCCCAAGTCTGAGGTTTCAGCCACACAGTGAATGATTGGACTGGTCAGCTACCTCATACTATACAGGCTCAGTTGTCTTTGAAAAATTATATTGATATAATTTGGTGTCAAGTGGTTATGAAGGCATGTGGTTAGCATACCGATCATCGGGATCCCGGTGGTCAAAATACAGACGCTGGTATACCGACACGGGCACCATACCACCGTCGGTATACTGGCGTGGTAGGTGATTACCCCTCTATAGACACCCATAGAAGGAGAATAGAACCAGCCAGCACAGGGCTTTGTTGCCTTGCCCCCCTGCCGTCATTCCACTGATCGGGATGCCGATGTCGATATACTGACATTCGGTATCCTTTGCGGCAGTGATTCATACCGAACGTGGTGAAAGACATATCGCTGAATATTAAATAGGCCTCTTAGGCAGTGGTGCAAGTAGAAAAATGTCTTATGCACCGCGCACCAAAAATGGGTGTGGCTAAATTCCACATGGGGCATGGCCAATGAAAATGGGGGCGTGGTACACATATGTGGGGAGGGGCAGATACACATATGACCCCGTCCCCAATAGTTCCAGATACACGTTGCCCCACAGTGCCAGATACACAAATGTCCCCAGAGTGCCAGATATACATTGCCCCACAGTGCCAGATACACAAATGCCCCCACTGTGTTAGATATACATTGCCCCCCAGTGCCAGATACAGAAATGCCCTCACAGTGCCAGATATGCCCCTAGTAGCAGATATGCCCTCAGTGCCAGATACAGAAATGCCCCCAGTGCCAGATACACATGTCCCCCTAGTGCCAGAAATGTCCCCAGTGCCAGATACAGAAATGCCCCCACAGTGCCAGATATGCTCCCAGTGCCAGATACACATGTCCCCCCAGTGCCAAATACACATGTCCTCCAGTGCCAGATATGCTCCCAGTGCCAGATATACATGTCCCCCCAGTGCCAGATATGCCTCCAGTGCCAGACACACATATCCCCCAAGTGCCATATATGCCCCCAGTGCCAGATACACATGTCCCCGCAGTGCCAGATATGCCCCCAGTGCCAGGTATGCCCCAGTGCCAGATACACATGTCCCCCCAGTGCCAGATATGCCCCAGTGCTAGATACACATGTCCCCCCAGTGCCAGATATGCCCCAGTGCAAGGTACAAATCCCCCCCCCTTCCCCTGCTGCTCACCGCTGCTGCCATCCTGTGTGTTAGACAAGGAGAGCGCAGCATGCGCTTCTCCTGCCCCTCAGTCTATGGCGGCGGTGCGGGTGTCTACCTTCAATTCAGCACCGATCCGTGAGCCAATCAAAGCTCGCGGTCCGGCAGCCAAATAGGAGCCTTGGCTGCTGGTCTGCGAGCTCTGATTGGCTCATGGGCCGGCGCTGAATTGAAGGGAGACACTGAGGGGCAGGAGAGGAGCACGCTGCGCTCTCCTCCCCTCAAGCAGCATTGGCGGTGAGCAGCAGCGGAGGGAGGGAGCGGCGGCCTGTAGGCGGTGGGTACGGCGTACCCACAGCTAAATTCTTAAGGGTACGCCGTACTCACCCGTACCCACCCACTTGTACCGCTGCTCTTAGGGCCCAATTTATCACATTTCACAATTTTAATGTGGATGTAATAATATGTTATTTGACCAAAATAATTTGCATAGTGAATTTTATTTCATACTTTATGCTCATGCCCAGAGACAGGCTCCAGTAAGAGCCTATCCAGGCGAAGAAGTTAAAGCAGAGTGATAGCGTATGTTAGGACTCTGCTTCCTGCTTTGGGTCTCCAGCAGCCAATGCACATGTGTGGCCATCAGCCAATGCAGGCGCTATCGAGGGCGGACTGGGAATAATCCGGGGATCTCTCTCTGGTAAAATGTGCAATATAATAGTCCTTCTGCAGATAGCCAAACTCTGGAACATGAAGCTTGGTATATCTGAGTGCAGCTCCAATAGAAACTTTTGGGGGTTGCTGTGGAGTTGCAAATGGAGGGATCATGGCAGATATCGGAGACATAGGAAACAATACTAAGGAGGTGTAAGAGCAAGGTAAAACATCACTATGACAGAGAAGAATACCACATGCATACACACACTGTTGTGGATAGGAAATACGACGTGAATGGCTGGGGGCATGGAGGCCATCTAGGCTTCCAAAGCTGTAGATAGCGTAAGATGCTTTTTTAAAAATCTATTACTCCTGCCACCAGCTGAGACTAAAACGTTAGGTTACTTGAAAAATAAAAATATGTTCTATTAAATCAGTGTCATTAGTGTCAGTCTTCATTTGTCTGCCACCAAACACAGAAGGTCCCTTCAAACAAGGCAGAGGGTCATATTTATCAAATATCTATTTTTGTCATTCTCTGCAAATATTAAGGATCCCACGAATGTATGTAGGAGGGATAATAGCCACCAGAGGCGGATTGGGCCACCGGGACGCCATGCCAGATCCTGGTTGGCCGATCCCGTTGTAACCTCACCGGCCGCCCATCACCCCACCTCCCGGACGCTGCTGCGACCTGAGCTCAGCTCCGATCTAACAGCGTTAACCGAGAGCTTCTGTGCATGCGCAGAAGCTCAATAAAGATGAAAGAAACATGGCCGCCGAGGGAGCTCCCCCATAAGCCTTCACAGAGCCCAGCCTCCCCTCACAACCAAGCATGCTGTGCTGCCTGCTGCAGCTATTTAACAATAAGACCCAGCGCCCATCATGTATATATATATAGAAAGCTGCGGTCCGGCACTCCATGTAAGCCATAGTAGTAACTGTCGCAGGTGCCCTCACGAAAATTTAGTAATATCAACTATCAAGTCCACGGTGCGGCACTCATGCTAAATTCAGTATTAAACGGACTCTGGTCCGTTTAATACTGAATTTAGCATGAGTGCCGCACCGTGGACTTGATATATATATATATATATACAGTATATATAATATATATATATTCTATATATATATATATTTATTCTCACTCTCTCTCTCTCTCTCTCTCTCTCTCTCTCTCTCTCTATATATATATATATATTTTAATAGTCAAAACAATATATAATAAAGTCCAAACTTTGTATATATATTGATGATTAGTCCCTGCCCTGTACGTGTAATAGTTCAATGTAGAATTTTCTTTTTTCTTCCAAATTTGTTCTTGAACATACAGTATCCACCCAAAATATGTGATACAAAATAAACATAAAAAATATCTAATTTAAAACTGTTATATTGGGAGAATAGAAAGTTTTATTCTCCAAAATACACCTATACCAAAAAAGATATAGGGCCAAATGTAAAAGAGTGAGAGTTTCAGAAAGTGAGAGATTTGTTAAGGTTTTGCATTTTTTTTTAAAAGTGGCAATTATTTACACAACAAGATCAACCTGGTTTTGCAGAGTAAATGATTGCCACTTTTAAAAAAAATGAAAAACCTTACCAAATCTCTCACTTTCTGAAACTCTCATTTTATTACATTTGGCCCATGGTGCTTGTATATTAAATTTATAGGGATGCCCCACCGAAAATTAGATAATGGACACGCTGCTCACATGTATGCTTACTTGAGTGTGGTATTGACAATGCATATAAAGGTATCTTTATGGAATCACAATTGATTTGAAGCCAGGCTAATGAATCAAGGACCACCACGTTGTCACGAACCAATCACTCACCTCTGCGGGTTCCGGGGTCCACCTGTGGCCGGCAAAGTTGCTTGCGGTGCTGTGTGGCCGTGTGAGGATGCGGTGTGGTCAGCGGCAATGGTGATGCAGGTTCTGGGAGCTGGGTGTGCGGGGACCAAATGGCCAAAGGTACCGCTGTGTGTCTGCAGTATAGGAGGTGGCCATGTTGGAAACCAAATGAGCACCTGAGAGCACTTGTGAAACACCTGTGGGTTAGTGTTAGCCAATCCCGTGCTTGTGCTTCCTTTAGGTAGGCTGGGATTATGTTACTCTGAGCCAGTGCTTTGTTGTATCTACTCTATGCCTTAGCTCTGTGCTCTCTCCGTGGATTTCCATGTGATTCCAGTGGTCCAGATATCGCCTCTGCTCCCAGAGGTCTGCCTGCAGCCTTCACTGCAAAAGATCCACCAGATCCCTGCTGTGCTGTCAGTCAATCGCTCTCCCAGTTGCAACAAGTGGATTTCCAGAGTCTTGTGAGAGGTTACCCTGTCTGCCTGCTTCAATCACACAGCCTTTGGAAGATTCTACTAAACTCAGGTGCTTGTTTAATCAGCTCTCAGCTTAACCCATTCATCATCATTGTCGTCAGCTACAGTTTCACAGTGCTGTGTTATCTTCACAACTTGAAGTATTCCATTCAGTATTGTATTTTCATTGTTGCTGCAATCAAGGACAATTCTTCACAATCTTCCAGTTTAATCTTTAAGCTTCAGTACAAGTCTCTACAGTTATTCATTTATGTCTGCAATATCCAGTTAACACTCCTTACAGTTTGGCACCGATCATTGCTTCATTTGGACAATTCTTCATTCATTCACAAGCCTGTCTAAAAACTCAGTTATACGAACATTTCTTCAATGCATCTTTAAGACTGTTCCTGCTTATCATAATACCATTCATTGCAATATGTCAGTAAATATCAGTGATGTGCGGTGGGGTGAGGCAGGTGAGGCAGAGCCTTTTCTTGTCATACTTACATTTGTGTCAGAGTTTTAACTGTCTAAAGTATATGATAAATACAAAGAATATGTTAGAAATATCTCCTTTGCATTATTCTAATAATTTTTATAGCCAAAACTGTGGAGTAAAAAGTCTATGGCAGGTGAGGCAGTGCCTCACCTACCTATCTTTTCCCCTCATCTCTGATCAAAACTCACCAAATTTCCAGAAGTTTATAATACTGTGTATAATGCCCAGATGTACCCTTTGACTCATATATTGTGTGTAAATCGGGCTCTGGGGCCAGCTAGTGCCTCCTGAGCCATTTAGCTCACAGCACATCCCTGGTAAATATATGGTGATTAATAATTTGACATTTAACTCCTTGCTGGAATTGTTTCCTTTAATAAATATATGAAACGGAACTTTATTCGTCCTCCCTTGCTTCCTCATACCCCAGCACCTACACCTTTGGTTGGTCCAGAGATGGTCCAACGGATTCATTAAAACACTAGGCCCTTATACACGTGTACCAAGTATGGAGATCAATGCTCGCATGAATGTTTACATAAGCTTTACTGTACTTGTGTCATTCATATAAAGGTTTCTTTATTCCTTTTTTTGTTGGTTCCACAGGTAACATAACCCATACTCGGCAGTAAACAGAGAAAAGTCTCATAGTGTAATGTGCCAAAAATTTTAATGAAATATAAGATATAAAATACACACGTAAAGGACTGAATTCATACCAGATAGTTCTATTGCAATCACAAAAACCATAAGGAAAGTGTAGAACCCAGGTATTCTCACCACATGGCTGTGTTGTGGATGTCTGTATCAAGGATACAGTCCCAACGCTGCTACACCAACGTGTTTTAGAAAAGTAGTCTCAATACTGGTTACACGTGGTGGTCCTTGGTTCATTATCCTGGCTTCATGTCACTGGTGTGTAGATTGTGGTTCCATAAAGATACCTTTACACCACAGTATATGAATCTTCAATACCATGCTCAAGTAAGCATACATGTGAGCAGGGCTGTTTCTAATTTGGCTCCCAGTGTGAGCATTAAAAAAAAATGCACCCCCATAGACACACAAAAAAACAAACTATTTTGCAAGCGTAGAAGGCGCGCTTGCTCCTGATGAGTGTGTGTGGCCTTGCTAAAATGGGTGTGGCCTTGCTAAAATGGGTATAGCCTTGCTAAAATGGGTGTGGCCTCATAGGAAAAGACTACCATACACCCCAGTCTTTGCAACAACAGACCTCAGCCACCACAGGGAAAAAAAACATCCCACCATATGAAGCCCCACAAAGTAATGCCCCTTGCACCATATTATGCCCCCTGTACCATATTATGCCACACACTGCAATGCCCATGATACATTATGCCCTACAGTAAAGCTTCTAATTATTTTTAATTTACTTGCTCGTTGCCAGGTATTTCATGCGCTTGGTGTCATGCTCATTGCCAGGGGTGTGTAATGCTCATTGCCAGGGGTAATGCTCATTGCCAGGGGTGTAGCAGTGCTGGTGCCAGCCCGCCAGCATTGCTTTCCTGCTTCCACTCCTCCCGCCCATAGTACTCCGCTTGGGGGGTGGAGCTTTGCAAAATGACACAGTTGCGTTATGACATCATGACGCAACTGCATAATTCTACAAAACTCTGCCCCCCATGGAGGGGGAGCAGGATAGGAGCCAGCAAGTACAGCGGTGGATGCCCTGTGTGATCACACAGCTCGCCCGCCGCTAGAAACGGCACTGCATGTAAGCAATATGTTCATCATCTGCTTTTCAGGCTGTCTCCGTAAACTTAAAAACAAACACCATTTTTTTTTTAGGTGTAGATGTATTTTGGAGAGTAAAACTTTATTTTCACAAAATATAACATAGTTTTAAATTATATATTTCTTCTGAGGATATACTGAAGTACAAATTTGGAAGACAGACAATTGTACATTGAACTTTTACAAGTACAGAGATTAATCATCAATATGTGCACAAGTTTGGACTTATATATTGTTTTGACTATATCCATACAGTGAAGTGCAGAATTTCTTTATATTGTTTCACTTGCCTTCTACTCTGTGCCCCCAGCTCCATTTTCATGACATTACACCGTGACTTACAGTAACTTGCCCCTATATCATCCCTTTATATTACACTTTGATCTACAGTAACCTGACTCTTTATCCCCCATCACTGTATAATACACTGTAACCTATAGTATCTAGAGATGTGCACTTGAAATTTTTCGGGTTTTGTGTTTTGGTTTTGGGTTCGGTTCCGCGGCCGTGTTTTGGGTTCGACCGCGTTTTGGCAAAACCTCACCGAATTTTTTTTGTCGGATTCGGGTGTGTTTTGGATTCGGGTGTTTTTTTTCAAAAAACACTAAAAAACAGCTTAAATCATAGAATTTGGGGGTCATTTTGATCCCAAAGTATTATTAACCTCAAAAACCATAATTTCCACTCATTTTCAGTCTATTCTGAACACCTCACACCTCACAATATTATTTTTAGTCCTAAAATTTGCACCGAGGTCGCTGGATGACTAAGCTAAGCGACCCTAGTGGCCGACACAAACACCTGGCCCATCTAGGAGTGGCACTGCAGTGTCACGCAGGATGGCCCTTCCAAAAAACACTCCCCAAACAGCACATGATGCAAAGAAAAAAAGAGGCGCAATGAGGTAGCTGTGTGAGTAAGCTAAGCGACCCTAGTGGCCGACACAAACACCTGGCCCATCTAGGAGTGTCACTGCAGTGTCACGCAGGATGGCCCTTCCAAAAAACACTCCCCAAACAGCACATGACGCAAAGAAAAAAAGAGGCGCAATGAGGTAGCTGTGTGAGTAAGCTAAGCGACTCTAGTGGCCGACACAAACACCTGGCCCATCTAGGAGTGGCACTGCAGTGTCACGCAGGATGGCCCTTCCAAAAAACACTCCCCAAACAGCACATGACGCAAAGAAAAATGAAAGAAAAAAGAGGTGCAAGATGGAATTGTCCTTGGGCCCTCCCACCCACCCTTATGTTGTATAAACAGGACATGCACACTTTAACCAACCCATCATTTCAGTGACAGGGTCTGCCACACGACTGTGATTGAAATGACGGGTTGGTTTGGACCCCCACCGAAAAAGAAGCAATTAATCTCTCCTTGCACAAACTGGCTCTACAGAGGCAAGATGTCCACCTCATCATCATCCTCCGATATATCACCGTGTACATCCCGCTCCTCAGGGCTTAAAGTGGTCTTGGAGAGGTGGGGGAACTCACCTCACCTGCAATGCCACAGAAAGGGTGTGGCCTCACAAGGAAGGGGCGTGGCCACACAAAAGTACCACCAATTCAAAATAATGCTTCACAGTAGCACAATCTTATTCACATTGCCCGCCCCACATACTAGTGCCCTTTACACACAATGCCCACAATTTTCAGAGTCCCCCCTTTTACACAGTACGGCAGACAGCGTCCCCTTTTACACAGTACGACAGGTAGAGCCCCTTCCAGGGGCAAACGCAGGATTTTATGAGGGGGTTTTATATATATATATATATATATATATATATATATATACACACACACACACACACACACACACACACACACACACACACACACACACACACACACACACACACTCAGAGTCTTGAAAGTGCAAAAACAGACAAAAAGAGTGACATGGCAAGAGAGGGTGAGAGAGACATGGAGATAGAGACATTACAAGAGAGAGAGAGAGACATGGCAAAAGAGAGAGAGATGAAGAGGAGACATGGCAAAATAGAGTGACATGGAGAGAGAGAGAGGGACATGGAGAGAGAGAGAATATCAGCAGCAGAAAGACTGGGCACCCAGAGCTGTGAATTGTGGCAGCAGTTACCTGGAGGTCTTCATGAGGAGGGAGAGTTGACTCTCCTACCAGACGCCCAGGCAGGGGCAAACGCAGGATTTTCTTGGGGGGGGGGGTTCCGTTCACGTATGCATGTACATATGTTGTGATAGATATATATATATATATATATATATACACACATACATACACTTCTGTACATATACATACATACTTACACACAGCATACATACATTCATGGCGTACTTTCAAAAACATATATACAATACATAACTACTCGGATCAAACATACACACTGCAGACACACACACGGAGCATACATGCATGCATACACACACACACAGAGCATGCATACATATACACACAGAGCATACATACACACAGCATATACACATACACACATAGCATGCATACACACACACAGCACATACACACACATAGGATACATACACACGGCAGATGATACACACATAGGATACATACACACAGCACATGATACACACAGGATACATACACACAGACACATGATACACACACAGGATACATGAACACAGCACATGATACACACATAGGATACATGCACACAGCACATGATACACACATAGGATACATGAACACAGCACATGATACACACATAGGATACATGAACACAGCACATGATACACACATAGGATACATGAACACGGCACATGATACACATATAGGATACATGAACACAGGCCATGATACACACATAGGATACATGAACACAGCACATGATACACACATAGGATACATGAACACAGCACATGATACACACACAGGATACATACACACAGACACATGATACACACACAGGATACATGAACACAGCACATGATACACACATAGGATACATGCACACAGCACATGATACACACATAGGATACATGAACACAGCACATGATACACACACAGGATACATGAACACAGCACATGATACACACACAGGATACATGAACACAGCACATGATACACACACAGGATACATGAACAAAGGCCATGATACACACACAGGATACATGAACACAGGCCATGATACACACACAGGATACATGAACGCAGCACATGATACACACATAGGATACATGAACACAGCACATGATACACACATAGGATACATGAACACAGCACATGATACACACATAGGATACATGAACACAGCACATGATACACACACAGGATACATGAACACAGGCCATGATACACACACAGGATACATGAACACAGGCCATGATACACACATAGGATACATGCACACAGCACATGATACACACATAGGATACATGAACACAGCACATGATACACACATAGGATACATACACACAGCACATGATACACACAGGATGCATGCACACAGCACGATACATTACACACACAGGATACATGAACACAGCACATGATACACACATAGGATACATGAACACAGCACATGATACACACATAGGATACATACACACAGCACATGATACACACACAGGATACATACACACAGCACATGATACACATACAGGATACATACACACAGCACATGATACACATACAGGATACATACACACAGCACATGATACACACTGGATACATGCACACAGCACATGATACACACATAGGATACATGAACACAGCACATGATACACACATAGGATACATGAACACAGCACATGATACACACATAGGATACATGCACACAGCACATGATACACACATAGGATACATGCACACATCACATGATACACACATAGGATACATGCACACAGCACATGATACACACGTAGCTTATAAACACATAGCACCCCCCCCCCCCCTCTTCCTTCCAAACACCAGGGCAGTGGGTTCCTCACCCGGCCAACTAAGCCCCCCCCTACACTTAAAACAAATACCTGTGCTCAACTGCAGTACAGTTCACTGCAAACATTTCCGTCCTGCCTCACCCGGCCAGCCAGCTCTGTCACATGGGAGGTCTGCCTGGGAGGAGCTGCAACTTTCTCTGCAGCTACTGTTGCTCCCCGTACATTCAGCCAGCCTGCCTCCTTCCTCTCCTCAGTTAGTGGAGGCAGCTGCCGGCAGCCGCACCGCACAGTCTATTTGCGGGGGGGGGGGGGGGGGGGAGATCGGGCGTTACAGCTCGCGGCTCAGTCACACTCCGGCGGCTGTGGCTGCGGCAGAGGGGGGGAGTGAGGGCACTTTGAACCTGGCGCCGGCTGAGCGCCATTCACGGCTCCTGGACCGTCAGCTAATGAGAAGCTGCCACTTGGCAGCTTTTCATTGGCTGGCGGTCTGCGAGCCGTGATTGGCTCACGCCAGATTTTGAAAAAGCCTCATCTACTTCTAATTGGTGCTGCAGCCGGTCCGCGAGCCGTGATTGGCTGGCGGCCGCTGCCACCTTTAAAATGGAACAGGGACATGATGCTGTGGCCGGGCGGAGGCGGAACTGGTTCCGCCTGCAATTAGAGGTGATGGAACGCAGTTCCGTCCCGTTCCGGCCCACTTTAACCACTGCCGCTCCTCACAGATTATCAATTCGTCCCCACTGGAATCCACCATCTCAGCTCCCTGTGTACTTTGTGGAGGCAATTGCTGCTGGTCAATGTCTCCACGGAGGAATTGATTATAATTCATTTTAATGAACATCATCTTCTCCACATTTTCTGGAAGTAACCTCGTACGCCGATTGCTGACAAGGTGAGCGGCGGCACTAAACACTCTTTCGGAGTACACACTTGTGGGAGGGCAACTTAGGTAGAATAAAGCCAGTTTGTGCAAGGGCCTCCAAATTGCCTCTTTTTCCTGCCAGTATAAGTACGGACTGTCTGACGTGCCTACTTGGATGCGGTCACTCATATAATCCTCCACCATTCTTTCAATGGGGAGAGAATCATATGCAGTGCCAGTAGACGACATGTCCGTATCCGTAATCGTTGGCAGGTCCTTCAGTCCGGACCAGATGTCAGCATCAGCAGTCGCTCCAGACTGCCCTGCATCACCGCCAGCGGGTGGGCTCGGAATTCTGAGCCTTTTCCTCGCACCCCCAGTTGCGGGAGAATGTGAAGGAGGAGATGTTGACAGGTCGCGTTCCGCTTGACTTGACAATTTTCTCACCAGCAGGTCTTTGAACCCCAGCAGACTTGTGTCTGCCGGAAAGAGAGATCCAAGGTAGGTTTTAAATCTAGGATCGAGCACGGTGGCCAAAATGTAGTGCTCTGATTTCAACAGATTGACCACCCGTGAATCCTTGTTAAGCGAATTAAGGGCTCCATCCACAAGTCCCACATGCCTAGCGGAATCGCTCTGTGTTAGCTCCTCCTTCAATGTCTCCAGCTTCTTCTGCAAAAGCCTGATGAGGGGAATGACCTGACTCAGGCTGGCAGTGTCTGAACTGACCTCACGTGTGGCAAGTTCAAAGGGCAGCAGAACCTTGCACAACGATGAAATCATTCTCCACTGCGCTTGAAACAGGTACATTCCACCTCCTATATCGTGCTCAATTGTATAGGCTTGAATGGCCTTTTGCTGCTCCTCCAACCTCTGAAGCATATATAGGGTTAAATTCCACCTCGTTACCACTTCTTGCTTCAGATGATGGCAGGGCAGGTTCAGGCGTTTTTGGTGGTGCTCCAGTCTTCTGTACGTGGTGCCTGTACGCCGAAAGTGTCCCACAATTCTTCTGGCCACCGACAGCATCTCTTGCACGCCCCTCTCGTTTTTTACATAATTCTGCACCACCAAATTCAAGGTATGTGCAAAACATGGGACGTGCTGGAATTTGCCCATATTTAATACACACACAATATTGCTGGCGTTGTCCGATGCCACAAATCCACAGGAGAGTCCAATTGGGGTAAGCCATTCCGCGATGATCTTCCTCAGTTGCCGTAAGAGGTTTTCAGCTGTGTGCGTATTCTGGAAACCGGTGATACAAAGCATAGCCTGCCTAGGAAAGAGTTGGCGTTTGCGAGATGCTGCTACTGGTGCCGCCACTGCTGTTCTTGCGGCGGGAGTCCATACATCTACCCAGTGGGCTGTCACAGTCATATAGTCCTGACCCTGCCCTGCTCCACTTGTCCACATGTCCGTGGTTAAGTGGACATTGGGTACAACTGCATTTTTTAGGACACTGGTGAGTCTTTTTCTGACGTCCGTGTACATTCTCGGTATCGCCTGCCTAGAGAAGTGGAACCTAGATGGTATTTGGTAACGGGGGCACACTACCTCAAGAAATTGTCTAGTTCCCTGTGAACTAACGGCGGATACCGGACGCACGTCTAACACCAACATAGTTGTCAAGGCCTCAGTTATCCGCTTTGCAACAGGATGACTGCTGTGATATTTCATCTTCCTCGCAAAGGACTGTTGGACAGTCAATTGCTTACTGGAAGTAGTACAAGTGGTCTTCCGACTTCCCCTCTGGGATGACCATCGACTCCCAGCAGCAACAACAGCAGCGCCAGCAGCAGTAGGCGTTACACGCAAGGATGCATCGGAGGAATCCCAGGCAGGAGAGGACTCGTCAGAATTGCCAGTGACATGGCCTGCAGGACTATTGGCATTCCTGGGGAAGGAGGAAATTGACACTGAGGGAGTTGGTGGGGTGGTTTGCGTGAGCTTGGTTACAAGAAGAAGGGATTTACTGGTCAGTGGACTGCTTCCGCTGTCGCCCAAAGTTTTTGAACTTGTCACTGACTTATTATGAATGCGCTGCAGGTGACGTATAAAGGAGGATGTTCCGAGGTGGTTAACGTCCTTACCCCTACTTATTACAGCTTGACAAAGGCAACACACGGCTTGACAAATGTTGTCCGCATTTCTGTTGAAATACTTCCACACCGAAGAGCTGATTTTTTTGGTATTTTCACCAGGCATGTCAATGGCCATATTCCTCCCACGGACAACAGGTGTCTCCCCGGGTGCCTGACTTAAACAAACCACCTCACCATCAGAATCCTCCTTGTCAATTTCCTCCCCAGCGCCAGCAACACCCATATCCTCCTCATCCTGGTGTACTTCAACACTGACATCTTCAATCTGACTATCAGGAACTGGACTGCGGGTGCTCCTTCCAGCACTTGCAGGGGGCGTGCAAATGGTGGAAGGCGCATGCTCTTCACGTCCAGTGTTGGGAAGGTTAGGCATCGCAACCGACACAATTGGACTCTCCTTGTGGATTTGGGATTTCGAAGAACGCACAGTTCTTTGCTGTGCTTTTGCCAGCTTGAGTCTTTTCATTTTTCTAGCGAGAGGCTGAGTGCTTCCATCCTCATGTGAAGCTGAACCACTAGCCATGAACATAGGCCAGGGCCTCAGCCGTTCCTTGCCACTCCGTGTGGTAAATGGCATATTGGCAAGTTTACGCTTCTCCTCCGACAATTTTATTTTAGATTTTTGAGTCCTTTTTTTACTGATATTTGGTGTTTTGGATTTTACATGCTCTGTACTATGACATTGGGCATCGGCCTTGGCAGACGACGTTGCTGGCATTTCATCGTCTCGGCCATGACTAGTGGCAGCAGCTTCTGCACGAGGTGGAAGTCGATCTTGATCTTTCCCTATTTTTGGAACCTCAACATTTTTGTTCTCCATATTTTAATAGGCACAACTAAAAGGCACCTCAGGTAAACAATGGAGATGGATGGATACTAGTATACTTATGGATGACGAGCGACTGCCGACACAGAGGTAGCTACAGCCGTGGACTACCGTACTGTGTCTGCTGCTAATATAGACTGGATGATAATGAGATAAAATTAAAATATATATATATATCACACTAGTACTGCAGCCGGACAGGTATATATTATGTAATGACGGACCTGCTGGACACTGTCTGTCAGCACTGCAGACTCCTAAAGTAAGCTACTAGTATCAAGAAGATAGAAAAAAAAACACCACGGGTAGGTGGTATACAATTATGGATGGACGAGCGACTGCCGACACAGAGGTAGCTACAGCCGTGGACTACCGTACTGTGTCTGCTGCTAATATAGACTGGATGATAATGAGATAAAATTTAAATATATATATATCACACTAGTACTGCAGCCGGACAGGTATATATTATGTAATGACGGACCTGCTGGACACTGTCTGTCAGACTCAGCACTGCAGACTCCTAAAGTAAGCTACTAGTATCAAGAAGATAGAAAAAAAAAAACCACGGGTAGGTGGTATACAATTATGGATGGACGAGCGACTGCCGACACAGAGGTAGCTACAGCCGTGGACTACCGTACTGTGTCTGCTGCTAATATAGACTGGATGATAATGAGATAAAATTAAAAAATATATATATATATATATATATATATATATCACACTAGTACTGCAGCCGGACAGGTATATATTATGTACTGACGGACCTGCTGGACACTGTCTGTCAGCACTGCAGACTCCTAAAGTAAGCTACTAGTATCAAGAAGATAGAAAAAAAAAAACCACGGGTAGGTGGTATACAATTATGGATGGACGAGCGACTGCCGACACAGAGGTAGCTACAGCCGTGGACTACCGTACTGTGTCTTCTGCTAATATAGACTGGATGATAATGAGATAAAATTAAAATATATATATATATATATCACACTAGTACTGCAGCCGGACAGGTATATATTATGTAATGACGGACCTGCTGGACACGGTCTGTCAGACTCAGCACTGCAGACTCCTAAAGTAAGCTACTAGTATCAAGAAGATAGAAAAAAAAAAAACCACGGGTAGGTGGTATACAATTATGGATGGACGAGCGACTGCCGACACAGAGGTAGCTACAGCCGTGGACTACCGTACTGTGTCTGCTGCTAATATAGACTGGATGATAATGAGATAAAATTAAAATATATATATATATATATCACACTAGTACTGCAGCCGGACAGGTATATATTATGTAATGAGGGACCTGCTGGACACTGTCTGCAGAATGCGTTTATAAAAACACCACACGACGAGTGTTTAACTTTTTCAGGCAGACAATCACAATATACTGGTGGTCAGCAGACAATCACAATACTGGTGGTCAGTGGTCACTAGTCAGTCACACTGGCAGTGGCACTCTGGCAGCAAAAGTGTGCACTGTACTTAAAATATGTACTCCTGCTATAACTGCTCCCCAGTCTCCCCCACAATTAAGCTGTGTGAGCAGTGAGCACTCAGCACAGTCAGATAATGATATACAGTATTACATATGATGCAGCACACTGGGCTGAGCACAGATATGGTATGTGACTGTGTCACACTGTGTATCGTTTTTTATCAGGCAGAGAACGGATTAATTAAACTGGTGGTCACTGGTCACACTATCAGCAGCAAGTAGTACTCCTCCTAATAATATGCTCCCCAAAATTTGTGTCTCTCTCTAGTACTCTAGTCTAAACGGAGAGGACGCCAGCCACGTCCTCTCCCTATCAATCTCAATGCACGTGTGAAAATGGCGGCGACGCGCGGCTCCTTATATAGAATCCGAGTCTCGCGATAGAATCCGAGCCTCGCGAGAATCCGACAGCGGGATGATGACGTTCGGGCGCGCTCGGGTTAACCGAGCAAGGCGGGAGGATCCGAGCCTGCTCGGCCCCGTGTAAAAAAAGCTGAAGTTCGGGCGGGTTCGGATTCCGAGGAACCGAACCCGCTCATCTCTAATAGTATCCTGACCCTGAATCATCTGCAGTAAGTGCCCCTGGCCTTAAATCACCCTGCCACTGTATCACCCACAGTAAATGCTCTCTGCCTCAGTGGGGCATTGCCTCCTTAGTGAACCACAGGAGCCACTTATCCAGGTTGATGGTGCCGGTGCTTGGGGTGTTGAGCAAGAAGGGTCAGGTTATTGTCTGCAAGAACCTTTCTGACCAGGGCAGTCTGTGAACGGCAGCTTGCTCTTCATGAAAGTCTTGACCAGCTCCGCCTATCCGGCCTCCTCTTCACTGCTGTCTAAATTGGAGCTGCACAGTAACTCAAAGGGTCCTCCTTCACCTCATCTGCCATGATGCTGTTGCTGATCCGGCTCTGCCCATCTGCAGTACACACTGTCACTTGCCCACATATTTTATTTAAATAAATTAAGAAAAGTCACCTGGGTGGGAGCCATGCGGCACCGCCTCACTACCTACAGACAGAATTTGTCATGTTTAGAATAATGGTTACAGCTAAAGCAAATACAATTACCATACTGGGGGTGCATAAGCAGGGCAGCCCCTGGATAAGAAGGCTGGTTCTAGGGTTGGCAGTATCAATGGTAATATCAATAGCAAAAGGTACATAGTCTGTATAAAATATAACTAAATATCAACAACACCACATTCTTCTATTGCTGCTGTATAAATCCAAAAGGAATCTTTTAGTAGCTAAAATATCAATGACAAATAAGAAATCAGAATCAATGGTGCAACTTGACATAATATAATAGCAATGTTAATGAATAACAATCAATTGGAGGGGTCAGTATGTAATAATTGGTCGCGATGTTCACCTGCCATTCCAGGGCGGCTTGCGGGGCCAAGGAAACTGCATCTCACGATGCAGTACTTTGCCTCGCCACACTGCTAATCAGGCAGAGGTGTTGTCATAGCTGCATCATGATCGCAGGACCCGTTCTGCGCATTTGCAGAACAGGTCCTGTGCATGCACATTAGCATAACATCGGGGAAATGCAGTAAGGATCGCATGAATCACTCCCATAGTCCTCAAAATTTCTTAATCACAAAATGAATATTTTGGACTAATTGCAGGTATTCTTTCTTGCCACAGCCAGACAGGAGCATAGCACAAAAATGTAGCAATGCAATGACTATAACTAGAACAACAGGATGCCCTGCTACACTGTGTTACAAGTAGCTTGGGAAAAGAAATATAACCATCTGAAGTAGTAGGAATTGAGGAAAACTCCTAGTAAATATACACAATGATGCAATTGCTCTGAGAAACCTAACAATTTCTGAAGTGGTGCTTACGCACAGAAACCTGTACACAGGGTCGGACTGGCCCACAGGGGTACAGGGGAAACCACCAGTGGGCCCCACTGTCTGGGGGCCCACTCCTTCCTCTAGGGATCAGGTTCCAGACTGTGCACTTATACATGGTAGATATGTTGCATTACACCGCACAAGTCTATTGTGTATTTCAAGCCTCTGTGTGGTTGGCCACACCGCCTTGTAGACTGACAACACCCCTAAGTATGGGCCCCTACCACTGCATTTCCCCGGAGGGCCCTTCATGCCCCACTCCGACACTGCCTGTACATTGTGCTACTGCTATCAGGGGTATAGTGGGTACAACTGTAATGGGCATGGCTATTGGCTAATACAGGGCCGTAAATAGTGGGGCTAAGGGGGCATGTGCCCCGGGAGCAGGATTTGAGGGGGGCGCCAAGGAGTTACAGAGGAACAGGTTTTCGTTTTTTTTACCAGCAGTTCT
The DNA here is from genome assembly GCF_028390025.1 of Pseudophryne corroboree. Lineage (NCBI taxonomy): Eukaryota > Metazoa > Chordata > Amphibia > Anura > Myobatrachidae > Pseudophryne > Pseudophryne corroboree. The sequence continues at coordinate 113,254,734 of NC_086453.1, forward strand.
GTGCTGCTCCAGTGAGGCAGCAGACAGCACCATTGGCAATGTTTCTGTCCCCCCTGTCTGCCCACAGCTGTTTCCAATGCTGTGCGGGTGAGCTCCACTACATGAGATCTCTTCTATGCCGGCTACTGTCTTAAACTCTCTTCTTTGCCATGCAGTGCTGCGACTAGCGTGCGGTGCACTGTACAAGCTATAGAAGCGCACTGTGCTCTCATTTAGCAGTATCAAGCTCCGCTTTGCCTTCCAGATGGGGGGATTTGGTGTAGCTTATAGGGGGATGTAGTGTAGTGATGTAGTGTACCATATAGGGTATGCAGTATGGTAATGTATTGCAGTATATAAGGACATGTAGTGCACTGATGTGGTGTAGCATATAAGGGGATGTAGTGTAGTGATGTAGTGTAGCATATAGGGTATATAGTGCAGTGCATAGGGGCATGTAGTATAGTTCAGTGTGTAGGGTATGTAGTATAGTGATGTAGTGCAGTGGATAGGGGAATGTAGTGCAGTGACGAAGTGTTATGATATAATGCAATATATGGGGACACACAGTGGAGCATGTAGTTGAACACGCTGGCAGGGCATGTGACGCATACTGTAGGGCATTTGAGGCACATAGGGGAATATTGTCCAATAGTATCCCCTCTTTCAAATTTCCTGGTAATCTGATATTTTAGTCTGATAGAGTTTGTTTTACTGTTGTTGTTGTTGTTGTTTTTTCTTGGGGGGGGCGCAAACGATTGCCTTGCCCCGGGTGACGAAAATCCTAGTTTCGGCCCTGGCTAATAGAGTCATTAAGAGGAACTAGTTTAAGTTTGCGCTTACATATCATTTAAAGCAGTGCTCCTGACCCCTGACCTCGGGACCCCTAACTATATATCTGTACTCCCACTGTTGGCTTGAGTTGATAGGTGCTTGGTGCTCCTGCTACAGTAGGCTGGCTGTGAGGAGAAACAATAAGCTCCATATTATACTCACGTCTTCACCTATATGTTATTGGGGCTTTAGAGTGCAATACTTATTACTTAAACCAATTTGTAAAAAATGTTAATGGACTTAAGTTTGTTTGAATGCAATGTTGGCTCAAATTACAGTGCAAGTCTTAGAAAACGGAATTATCTGTGGCCTTTGGCTCTTGTATTATTTGCTGTTGTAATCTCCCTTAATAGCTGGCTGCAGTAAAGGGAAGATAGGCTTCTGGGTAATGTAAGCTGTAAGGCCGGCCTCCTGACACAGCATGTTAAAGGACATCTTGTCTTTTGCAGTTGCATTTTCCTGGTCATTGCCAAGAATCTCAAGCTCCACTTAAAGGTACATTACTACATTTCCCTTTATTGTTTTAACAAACGGGGCAGATTTAAATGAAAATGTTCTTTTCTTTTTTTTTATTCTTTGCAATCTTATGAAGGTTCACAAGAATAGCTAATAGCACATGTTTGCAGTTAGCACAAAAAGATCATTAAATTAAGCAAAAGACATAAAAACTTTGTTAAATATATGCAATGAAATAAATAGTTTAATTCACCACACTCACACCACAGTGTTCCCAACAGTCATGAGCTTGAGGTTGTATCTGTGTGGTGTTTCCATGAATATCAGCTGCACCCAGAACATTTGTCGGAAAGGAAAGGGAATGAACACTTCACTGCAGATGGACTTGTCTCATAGGATCCTATTACAATGTTCAGAACTAGAGATCGTTTTATAACCATTAAAAGAATAAGGAGAAAACTGAACAGGCTAGAGTTGAGCCTATGTGACTATTTTTGAGCCTGTTTGATAGTGCTGGAGCAGGATCACTACACATTAGTCATAGTTGTGATTTACAAACACAAACAGCAGATGGCGCAACTGGAATGGCTAATGCCTAACACAGTACTGTTTTAAAAAGTTGTATATAAATGCTTCCTTATTCCTTAAAAATTGTATGTAATTGTAAACATACGTCAAAACATGACCCCCTCCAGGAGGGACAGAATGCTCTGCTCCTGGACTTACCTCTTAATTTATGATTGCCATCACCTGTGGAAAAAAACCTTTATTATCCATTAACCTGTTCAAAACGGGTGTAGTATGATTGGCCGGCGAGGGGGATCCCGGCGACCAGGATACCGGCGCCAGGATCTCGATTGCCGGCATGACGGCAGCAGGGCAAGCACAAATGAGCCTCTTGCGGGCTCTCTGCGCTCGCCTCACTGTGGGCACGCTATTTATTCTCCCTCCAGGGGGTCGTGGACCCACAAAAGGGAGAATAGTTTGTTGGTATGCCGGGTGTTGGGATTCCGTCGCCGGTATCCCAACAGGCCCAAAAGCATTTAGTAAGGTCTAAATGTTGATGAAAAAAACACAGAAATTTGGTAAATTGACCCAAATATTTTTGGAATAAGTAGTATAAGCAAGACAGATAAAAAGAAGGGAAAAGGGAAAAGAAAGCATAGAAGGGGTGGGGGCTGGCTGCTAGGTGAGATGAGAAAAGGATGGAGTGTGGGGATGGGTCTGATGAATGGACTGCCCTTGCTTGTGCTAAAAATCAGGAGATTCTTAAATGAACATTGGTGTGTGAGATCCAAGACTCCCACACAGTTCCGGCGCTAGCCGCTCAGCAAAGGGATGCAGTGCAGGGAGGCGCCAGAAAGGGGAGGCACTCTTCCTGCTCTGCATTTCTATGCTGCGCCGTCCTGTCCCCCCTGCTGCTGCCAGCTGCTGCGCCTGTCACACTCTGTGACAGGCAGCGGCGCCAGCAGCACAAAGCCTCCCCTCCCCCTCCCCTCCCTTGTGACACGGATCTAAAAGGGGGCAGAACTACACGGGAACAAGGTGCGAGGCTACACGGGTCCAGGCTGCAGCAGGTGGATGAGCTGATACAGCTTCGGCCAGCCAGACTTCCTTAGGTAAGTGTCTGAAAAGACAGTGAGTGAATGAAAGTGTGTGTGTGTATACAGTGTCTGTGTATACTGTATATATGTGTGACTGTGTATGTGTGTAATGTATGTACAGTATGTGTGTGTATATCTGTTTGTGTAAGTGTGACTGCGGCATAATTTGTGTAAGCGTCACTGGTACAGGAGGTGTTACGTGTGTAAGCATCACTATAACAGGGGGTGTTACGTGTGCAAGTGTCACTGGTACTACATGTGTAGGCATCACTGGTATAGAGGGCATTACGTGTGTAAGCATAACTGGTACAGGGGGCATTACGTATGTAAGCGTCCCTGCTACAGGGGGCGTTACGTGTGTAAGAGTCACTTCTACAGGGGGCGTTATGTGTGCAAGCGTCACTGGTACTACGTGTGTAAGTCTCACTGGTACAGGGGGCGTTACGTTTGTAAGCGTCCCTTCTACAGGGGGCGTTACGTGTGTAAGAGTCACTGGTACAGAGGCCATTATGTGTGTAAGCGTCTCTGGTATAGGGGGTGTTATGTGTGTAAGCGTCACTGGTACTACATGTGTAAGCATCACTGGTATAGGGGGCATTACGTGTGTAAGCATCACTGGTACAGGGGGCGTTACGTGCGTAAGCGTCACTACTACAGGGGGCGTTACATGTGCAAGCGTCACTGGTACTACGTGTGTAAGCGTCACCGGTACAGGGGGCTTTACGTGTGTAAGCGTCACTGGTACAGGGGGCGTTACGTGTGTAAGCGTCACTTCTACAGGGGGCGTTGCGTGTGTAAGCGTCACTGGAACAGGGAGCGTTACGTGTGTAAGCGGCATTTCTACAGGGGGCGTTACATGTGTAAGTGTCTCTGATACAGGGGGTGTTACATGTGTAAGCATCACTGGTACAGGGGCCATTATGTGTGTAAGCGTCACTACTACAGGGGGCATTATGTGCGCTAACCCTTTGTAAACTATGGGAGGGTGCAAATTTATAGTTTGCAGGAGGGCGCCGAACACCCTATATCACCAGCCCTACTCCCACACATTATCAATGTGTTCGAAGAGTTATGCATGATACTTGCCATGAATTCCATATCTACTTGCAGGGAATGTGGAGATGTCAGTCAGAAGTTGCTTAGACAATATGTAAAACCAATTTATGCTGATGCTTAATGACCAGAGACCTATACATCGGCAAGAGAATGAACCTCAGAAAGAGAAGAACCTCCAAGTTTTGGAGAGTGGACAATATGCAGCTGGCACTTCTCCAGGGATGCAGTAGTTGAAGGCAATGCCAAATAAATGTGCCTATTGTTAAGCATCCTCTTCAACAGCTGTCTGGACTGGATGGGGAGAGCTTGTACAATCTGGAAGAAACAAGATACTGATACAGCAGCATTTTATTTTGTCACAGCACATATAAAACTGGAGGCAGTGATTTATCTTCACTGTCCAGTGCTTCTCTAAATTCTCCCTACCAAGCGCCCTCATAAGGGTAATTGTCCACTGAGTTTCTCATACAAATAGGACACTGGCCCTTTAGTAGAAGGTTGTCTGAGACATAGGGTGTTAAAAGTAGAGATGAGCGCCTGAAATTTTTCGGGTTTTGTGTTTTGGTTTTGGGTTCGGTTCCGCGGCCGTGTTTTGGGTTCGAACGCGTTTTGGCAAAACCTCACCGAATTTTTTTTGTCGGATTCGGGTGTGTTTTGGATTCGGGTGTTTTTTTCCAAAAACACTAAAAAACAGCTTAAATCATAGAATTTGGGGGTCATTTTGATCCCAAAGTATTATTAACCTCAAAAACCATAATTTACACTCATTTTCAGTCTATTCTGAATACCTCACACCTCACAATATTATTTTTAGTCCTAAAATTTGCACCAAGGTCGCTGTGTGAGTAAGATAAGCGACCCTAGTGGCCGACACAAACACCAGGCCCATCTAGGAGTGGCACTGCAGTGTCACGCAGGATGTCCCTTCCAAAAAACCCTCCCCAAACAGCACATGACGCAAAGAAAAAAAGAGGCGCAATGAGGTAGCTGTGTGAGTAAGATTAGCGACCCTAGTGGCCGACACAAACACCGGGCCCATCTAGGAGTGGCACTGCAGTGTCACGCAGGATGGCCCTTCCAAAAAACCCTCCCCAAACAGCACATGACGCAAAGAAAAAAAGAGGCGCAATGAGGTAGCTGTGTGAGTAAGATTAGCGACCCTAGTGGCCGACACAAACACCTGGCCCATCTAGGAGTGGCACTGCAGTGTCACGCAGGATGGCCCTTCCAAAAAACCCTCCCCAAACAGCACATGACGCAAAGAAAAAAAGAGGCGCAATGAGGTAGCTGACTGTGTGAGTAAGATTAGCGACCCTAGTGGCCGACACAAACACCGGGCCCATCTAGGAGTGGCACTGCAGTGTCACGCAGGATGTCCCTTCCAAAAAACCCTCCCCAATCAGCACATGATGCAAAGAAAAAGAAAAGAAAAAAGAGGTGCAAGATGGAATTGTCCTTGGGCCCTCCCACCCACCCTTATGTTGTATAAACAAAACAGGACATGCACACTTTAACCAACCCATCATTTCAGTGACAGGGTCTGCCACACGACTGTGACTGATATGACGGGTTGGTTTGGACCCCCCCCAAAAAAGAAGCAATTAATCTCTCCTTGCACAAACTGGCTCTACAGAGGCAAGATGTCCACCTCATCTTCACCCTCCGATATATCACCGTGTACATCCCCCTCCTCACAGATTATCAATTCGTCCCCACTGGAATCCACCATCTCAGCTCCCTGTGTACTTTGTGGAGGCAATTGCTGCTGGTCAATGTCTCCGCGGAGGAATTGATTATAATTCATTTTAATGAACATCATCTTCTCCACATTTTCTGGATGTAACCTCGTACGCCGATTGCTGACAAGGTGAGCGGCGGCACTAAACACTCTTTCGGAGTACACACTTGTGGGAGGGCAACTTAGGTAGAATAAAGCCAGTTTGTGCAAGGGCCTCCAAATTGCCTCTTTTTCCTGCCAGTATAAGTACGGACTGTGTGACGTGCCTACTTGGATGCGGTCACTCATATAATCCTCCACCATTCTATCAATGTTGAGAGAATCATATGCAGTGACAGTAGACGACATGTCCGTAATCGTTGTCAGGTCCTTCAGTCCGGACCAGATGTCAGCATCAGCAGTCGCTCCAGACTGCCCTGCATCACCGCCAGCGGGTGGGCTCGGAATTCTGAGCCTTTTCCTCGCACCCCCAGTTGCGGGAGAATGTGAAGGAGGAGATGTTGACGACAGGTCGCGTTCCGCTTGACTTGACAATTTTGTCACCAGCAGGTCTTTCAACCCCAGCAGACCTGTGTCTGCCGGAAAGAGAGATCCAAGGTAGGCTTTAAATCTAGGATCGAGCACGGTGGCCAAAATGTAGTGCTCTGATTTCAACAGATTGACCACCCGTGAATCCTTGTTAAGCGAATTAAGGGCTGCATCCACAAGTCCCACATGCCTAGCGGAATCGCTCCGTGTTAGCTCCTCCTTCAATGCCTCCAGCTTCTTCTGCAAAAGCCTGATGAGGGGAATGACCTGACTCAGGCTGGCAGTGTCTGAACTGACTTCACGTGTGGCAAGTTCAAAGGGCATCAGAACCTTGCACAACGTTGAAATCATTCTCCACTGCACTTGAGACAGGTGCATTCCACCTACTATATCGTGCTCAATTGTATAGGCTTGAATGGCCTTTTGCTGCTCCTCCAACCTCTGAAGCATATAGAGGGTTGAATTCCACCTCGTTACCACTTCTTGCTTCAGATGATGGCAGGGCAGGTTCAGTAGTTTTTGGTGGTGCTCCAGTTTTCTGTACGTGGTGCCTGTACGCCGAAAGTGTCCCGCAATTCTTCTGGCCACCGACAGCATCTCTTGCACGCCCCTGTCGTTTTTTAAAAAATTCTGCACCACCAAATTCAAGGTATGTGCAAAACATGGGACGTGCTGGAATTGGCCCAGATTTAATGCACACACAATATTGCTGGCGTTGTCCGATGCCACAAATCCACAGGAGAGTCCAATTGGGGTAAGCCATTCCGCGATGATCTTCCTCAGTTGCCGTAAGAGGTTTTCAGCTGTGTGCGTATTCTGGAAAGCGGTGATACAAAGCGTAGCCTGCCTAGGAAAGAGTTGGCGTTTGCGAGATGCTGCTACTGGTGCCGCCGCTGCTGTTCTTGCGGCGGGAGTCCATACATCTACCCAGTGGGCTGTCACAGTCATATAGTCCTGACCCTGCCCTGCTCCACTTGTCCACATGTCCGTGGTTAAGTGGACATTGGGTACAGCTGCATTTTTTAGGACACTGGTGACTCTTTTTCTGAGGTCTGTGTACATTTTCGGTATCGCCTGCCTAGAGAAATGGAACCTAGATGGTATTTGGTACCGGGGACACAGTACCTCCAACAAGTCTCTAGTTGGCTCTGCAGTAATGATGGATACCGGAACCACGTTTCTCACCACCCAGGATGCCAAGGCCTCAGTTATCCGCTTTGCAGTAGGATGACTGCTGTGATATTTCATCTTCCTCGCAAAGGACTGTTGAACAGTCAATTGCTTACTGGAAGTAGTACAAGTGGGCTTACGACTTCCCCTCTGGGATGACCATCGACTCCCAGCGGCAACAACAGCAGCGCCAGCAGCAGTAGGCGTTACACGCAAGGATGCTTCGGAGGAATCCCAGGCAGGAGAGGACTCGTCAGAATTGCCAGTGACATGGCCTGCAGGACTATTGGCATTCCTGGGGAAGGAGGAAATTGACACTGAGGGAGTTGGTGGGGTGGTTTGCGTGAGCTTGGTTACAAGAGGAAGGGATTTACTGGTCAGTGGACTGCTTCCGCTGTCACCCAAAGTTTTTGAACTTGTCACTGACTTATTATGAATGCGCTGCAGGTGACGTATAAGGGAGGATGTTCCGAGGTGGTTAACGTCCTTACCCCTACTTATTACAGCTTGACAAAGGGAACACACGGCTTGACACCTGTTGTCCGCATTTCTGGTGAAATACCTCCACACCGAAGAGCTGATTTTTTTGGTATTTTCACCTGGCATGTCAACGGCCATATTCCTCCCACGGACAACAGGTGTCTCCCCGGGTGCCTGACTTAAACAAACCACCTCACCATCAGAATCCTCCTGGTCAATTTCCTCCCCAGCGCCAGCAACACCCATATCCTCCTCATCCTGGTGTACTTCAACACTGACATCTTCAATCTGACTATCAGGAACTGGACTGCGGGTGCTCCTTCCAGCACTTGCAGGGGGCGTGCAAATGGTGGAAGGCGCATGCTCTTCACGTCCAGTGTTGGGAAGGTCAGGCATCGCAACCGACACAATTGGACTCTCCTTGTGGATTTGGGATTTCAAAGAACGCACAGTTCTTTGCGGTGCTTTGCCTTTTGCCAGCTTGAGTCTTTTCAGTTTTCTAGCGAGAGGCTGAGTGCTTCCATCCTCATGTGAAGCTGAACCACTAGCCATGAACATAGGCCAGGGCCTCAGCCGTTCCTTGCCACTCCGTGTGGTAAATGGCATATTGGCAAGTTTACGCTTCTCCTCCGACAATTTTATTTTAGGTTTTGGAGTCCTTTTTTTACTGATATTTGGTGTTTTGGTTTTGACATGCTCTGTACTATGCCATTGGGCATCGGCCTTGGCAGACGACGTTGCTGGCATTTCATCGTCTCGGCCATGACTAGTGGCAGCAGCTTCAGCACGAGGTGGAAGTGGATCTTGATCTTTCCCTAATTTTGGAACCTCAACATTTTTGTTCTCCATATTTTAATAGGCACAACTAAAAGGCACCTCAGGTAAACAATGGAGATGGATGGATTGGATACTAGTATACAATTATGGACGGGCTGCCGAGTGCCGACACAGAGGTAGCCACAGCCGTGAACTACCGCACTGTACTGTGTCTGCTGCTAATATAGACTGGTTGATAAAGAGATAGTATACTCGTAACTAGTATGTATGTATAAAGAAAGGAAAAAAAACCACGGTTAGGTGGTATATACAATTATGGACGGGCTGCCGAGTGCCGACACAGAGGTAGCCACAGCCGTGAACTACCGCACTGTACTGTGTCTGCTGCTAATATATAGACTGGTTGATAAAGAGATAGTATACTCGTAACTAGTATGTATGTATAAAGAAAGAAAAAAAAACCACGGTTAGGTGGTATATACAATTATGGACGGGCTGCCGAGTGCCGACACAGAGGTAGCCACAGCCGTGAACTACCGCACTGTACTGTGTCTGCTGCTAATATATAGACTGGTTGATAAAGAGATAGTATACTCGTAACTAGTATGTATGTATAAAGAAAGAAAAAAAAACCACGGTTAGGTGGTATATACAATTATGGACGGGCTGCCGAGTGCCGACACAGAGGTAGCCACAGCCGTGAACTACCGCACTGTACTGTGTCTGCTGCTAATATATAGACTGGTTGATAAAGAGATAGTATACTCGTAACTAGTATGTATGTATAAAGAAAGAAAAAAAAACCACGGTTAGGTGGTATATACAATTATGGACGGGCTGCCGAGTGCCGACACAGAGGTAGCCACAGCCGTGAACTACCGCACTGTACTGTGTCTGCTGCTAATATATAGACTGGTTGATAAAGAGATAGTATACTCGTAACTAGTATGTATGTATAAAGAAAGAAAAAAAAACCACGGTTAGGTGGTATATACAATTATGGACGGGCTGCCGAGTGCCGACACAGAGGTAGCCACAGCCGTGAACTACCGCACTGTACTGTGTCTGCTGCTAATATATAGACTGGTTGATAAAGAGATAGTATACTCGTAACTAGTATGTATGTATAAAGAAAGAAAAAAAAACCACGGTTAGGTGGTATATACAATTATGGACGGGCTGCCGAGTGCCGACACAGAGGTAGCCACAGCCGTGAACTACCGCACTGTACTGTGTCTGCTGCTAATATAGACTGGTTGATAAAGAGATAGTATACTCGTAACTAGTATGTATGTATAAAGAATGAAAAAAAAACCACGGTTAGGTGGTATATACAATTATGGACGGGCTGCCGAGTGCCGACACAGAGGTAGCCACAGCCGTGAACTACCGCACTGTACTGTGTCTGCTGCTAATATATAGACTGGTTGATAAAGAGATAGTATACTCGTAACTAGTATGTATGTATAAAGAAAGAAAAAAAAACCACGGTTAGGTGGTATATACAATTATGGACGGGCTGCCGAGTGCCGACACAGAGGTAGCCACAGCCGTGAACTACCACACTGTACTGTGTCTGCTGCTAATATAGACTGGTTGATAAAGAGATAGTATACTACTAATATTATATACTGGTGGTCAGGTCACTGGTCACTAGTCACACTGGCAGTGGCACTCCTGCAGCAAAAGTGTGCACTGTTTAATTTTAATATAATATTATGTACTCCTGGCTCCTGCTATAACCTATAACTGGCACTGCAGTAGTGCTCCCCAGTCTCCCCCACAATTATAAGCTGTGTGAGCTGAGCAGTCAGACAGATATATAATATATATAGATGATGCAGCACACTGGCCTGAGCCCGAGCAGTGCACACAGATATGGTATGTGACTGACTGAGTCACTGTGTGTATCGCTTTTTTCAGGCTGAGAACGGATATATTAAATAAACTGCACTGTGTGTCTGGTGGTCACTCACTATATAATATATTATGTACTCCTGGCTCCTGCTATAACCTATAACTGGCACTGCAGTAGTGCTCCCCAGTCTCCCCCACAATTATAAGCTGTGTGAGCTGAGCAGTCAGACAGATATATATAATATTATATATAGATAATAGATGATGCAGCACACTGGCCTGAGCCTGAGCAGTGCACACAGATATGGTATGTGACTGAGTCACTGTGTGCTGTGTATCGCTTTTTTCAGGCAGAGAACGGATTATATTATGTACTCCTGGCTCCTGCTATAACCTATAACTGGCACTGCAGTAGTGCTCCCCAGTCTCCCCCACAATTATAAGCTGTGTGAGCTGAGCAGTCAGACAGATATATATAATATTATATATAGATAATAGATGATGCAGCACACTGGCCTGAGCCTGAGCAGTGCACACAGATATGGTATGTGACTGAGTCACTGTGTGCTGTGTATCGCTTTTTTCAGGCAGAGAACGGATTATAAATAAAAGTGGTGGTCACTGGTCACTATCAGCAAAACTCTGCACTGTACACTACTGAGTACTCCTAATGCTCCCCAAAATTAGTAAATCAAGTGTCTCTCTAATCTATTCTAATTCTAAACGGAGAGGACGCCAGCCACGTCCTCTCCCTATCAATCTCAATGCACGTGTGAAAATGGCGGCGACGCGCGGCTCCTTATATAGAATCCGAGTCTCGCGATAGAATCCGAGCCTCGCGAGAATCCGACAGCGTCATGATGACGTTCGGGCGCGCTCGGGTTAACCGAGCAAGGCGGGAAGATCCGAGTCGCTCGGACCCGTGAAAAAAAACATGAAGTTCTGGCGGGTTCGGATTCAGAGAAACCGAACCCGCTCATCTCTAGTTAAAAGTAGTCTGGAGTGAAGCCAAGTCTTCATGATGGAATTAAAATGTTGTATTTGTAAGTATTCAAAGAAGCATAAAGAACCCTCAATGTCAGAAAACATAGGGGTCAATGCAGGTAGCTGTGAGAGGGGTGAGTTGCCATTGCCAACAGCACTGCAACTCCCCCACCTTATGGCCAATCTCACCCTGGACTCATTGATTATTGTACGTATGCCTTTTGGGAATGTGAACAAAAATCTGCCAACCCACAGGTACCATAAGTGCAGCATATAGCCGCAGGAACTCGCAAGTAATTGTACTGATCCCTTAAAGGCCAATCTAGCACCAGCGATAGCGATGCGCGTGGCCGCGCATCGCTATCGCTGTGGGTGAACACACGTAGAGATCACTGCTTAAAATCTAAGCAATCTAGTCAGATTGCTTAGATTTTAAGCAGCGATCGCTCCATGAGTACCCCCCTTTAGAGTCTTGGGAAATGTCATTAAACTGTTTTATCTCCCAGACTGTCATGTCTCAAGGGATGCAAGATTACAGTTCAAAGGAAAATCTTTATTACTGAATAAAGGGACGTGTCCATTTAGTAAGGTAATCTGAATTGTCTGATCCCTCTATGACAAAGTCTTAGTGACTGGGAGACAGTGAGGAGACTTAGAGGAATATTTACTAAAGTGGGAGTTTTCAGATGTGGAGGTGTTGCCCATAACAACCAATCAGATTCTATTTCCATATCTCGCACCTTCTACAAGATAATATTAAGAATCTGATGTATTTGCTAAAGTGTGGTTTTTCAGATGTGAAAATGTATCCCACAGCAACCAGTCAGAGTAGAAATTGAGCATTTAGTAGGGAGGTTACCAATCAAATCCCAATAGTCTGTGCCTCAATCAATGACCAGACCCTAATGGGAAAGGGACTAGTTTAAAAGTATGTACTGCGTGAGATACACTGACAGATAATATATTTTTTAAGTTGGTGATATCCAGTTCTTTGTCATTCACTGAGCATTAAAGTTCTTGGAATCGGATATGAGGTCAATGAAAAGTGAGAGGGTCTGGAGCACAAGAAAGTGGGACGTTTATAATAACAGATGCAATCCTCACCATCCAGGAGGTGTAGATAGGTCTTCATTTATAACAATCAACTTGGATGTTAGGGAGGAATTGGGGGGAGTTGATTTGGAAAAGTTTGTGATAATTATTTTTTTTCAGGTGCCATTGAAGAAGAAAATTTTTACAAAATTTCATGGCATTGGTGAGATAAAAGTTAACACTGTTTTTTTTTTAAAGTTTATAACAGGAATTGTGATCATATGACGCAATTCAAGCAGGGGATGAATGGATGAAGTTGGAGAGTACCAGAAGAACATCTGGTGCATGGGGTAAATGCCTGCGGTACACAGCGTTAATGCCAACGTGCCCTTTGCTGAAGCTTCAAAAGGCTTAACACCGCAAATTATACAGTATGTTGTTACAATCCATCGCCATCCACAGCAATACTAATTGCTATTGATTGGTGAATCTACTACGTGTACCCACTATTCCAAGCTAAATAAGGGAGTGTTATTTTTGAGATATTACAAACATATACTGTAAACATAAGCAATGGAATAGGGACATATGGATTAATAGGGATTAAGATTACCCCCGATGGGAGTTTAATTGGGGGAACACTTATGCCCTACAGATTAAAAATTGTTGTAAAAGGAACACATTTGGTTATACAACTATATTACAGAAGCAAATTATAATTGTGTCACGTTTAGGCAAATGTAATAAATATAGGATGTCTTATTTCCCTATACACCTGTGACCATATACCTTGTGGTGCTAAAGAAGAAAAAGCACTACTAATATATAACACTGTGATAGCTGAATTAGAGGAGATCTTTAATGTTGAGCCCAAACTGAACATATCAGCTGATTATGTCAAACATAAAACACACTTAGATGTACTGTAATCATGGTAATACTATGAGACCATCTATATAATATATACTTATCTAATATTAACGGTAAATCTCTGTCTGTTCTTCATATGTCTTCAAATTAGAATACTGTGATATTATAAACAGATACTTTATGGAGAGTCTTGCCTCCAGTGTCTGTATACATAGTATATCTAGTTAAGAGCTTCATGACATTTGAAATAGGCTCAAAATAGAGAGAATTTGGTTACAAATAATGCAATCTATATAGCTAGCTATGGGGCTTATTCGATGTGACTGCAGTAACCCCGTTGGCGATGCTACTGCGCACGTCCAGTCTTGCATGTGCGCTAGCAGCCAATGCAATCTGATCACATTGGCTGCGAACGCTTCTGCCTCTGAAAACGGGTGGGTCGGCTGCGTTTTTGGGGTGGCTGCGTCATCACATTTAAAAGGCAAGTAAATTCCACAGATTGACTCTTGACAAGGCACACCTGTTAATTCAAAACCATTCCAGGAGACTACCTCATGAAGCTGATTGAGAGAATGCCAAGAGTGTGCAAAGCTGTCATCAAAGCAAAAGGGGGCTACTTTGAGGAATCTAAAATATAAAACACATTTTGATTTGTTTAACACTTTTTTGTTTACATCATAATTCAATATGTGTTCTTTCATAGCTTTGATGTCTTAAGTATTAATCTACTATGTAGAAAATAATTAAAATAAAAAAAAAAAACCATTAAATGAGAAGGTGTGTCCAAACTTTTGACTGGTACTGTATATATTTACACAAGATAAGGATGGAGGGTGGCACTCGCAGGTCTTCTTAGTGGCAAACACTGGTAAAGTAGACTAATGACTTATTAGCAAGTCAACGTTTCATTTTTATTAAAATAAATTTGAACAAAAATGAAACGTTGACATGCTAATATATACTAATAAGTCGTTAGACTACTTTACCAGTATTTGCCACTAAGAAGACCTGTGAGTGCTGCCCTCCATCCTTTATCTGGTCTGCATAACATTGTATGGCACCAGGGGCGTATCTACCCATTGGCCGGGATGGCACTCGCCAGGGGCGCTAGCCAAGGAGGGGCACCGCCCAGCTGTGCCATCCACGGCCATTGGGTAGATTCACTTTGCAGAGGCTGCGGGATAACCTGTCTGCCGCCGCGCCCCCCCTTCCGCTCCCCATCCTCTCCTCACCCGCAGTGAAGTAAGTCACCACAGCAGCGGCAGCCACTGTTCTTGATGCTGGTGTCCGTCACTTGCACCGCACTACAATCATGTGTAGAAACTACAGCTCCCAACAGCCCTTACTGCTGAGAGCTCCCGGCCGCAAAGGCTGCTGGGAGCTGTAGTTATTGCAGAGTTTTTTTATTGTAGTGCGGTGCAGTGTTGGACGGACACCGGCATCAGGAACAGTGGATGCCGCCGCCGCCGCTGCCTGCTGTGCATCACTGTAGATGAGCAACTGCCTGGAAGGGGGGAAGACAGGAGAGAAAAAATAATAAAAAAAAACAACAACAACAAATATATATATATATATATATATATATATATATGTATATGTATATATTATATATGTATACATATGTAGATATATATATATTTATACTTATACGTATGTATATATATATATATATATTATATATGTATGTATATGTACATATATATATATATATATATTATATATGTATATATATACATATACAGTGGTCGAAGTGGGGCGGTATACGGCGGTATGGTATACCGCCACTTCTTCCACTGACCCGGAAATTAAAGTGCAGCAGGAGTCTAGGGAAATGGCCATCCTGCTGCACATGGTACTCCCGTCCCTGCTCGGTGGCTGTGTAGAGTGCTGTACTAGCTCACAGCCGCTCACCGGTGCCAGCCGCTCACCACCGCTCACCGCCGCCAGCCACCTGCCGCCACCTGCAACAAATGGCGGTCAGAGGGACTTCACCGCCGCTGCCCATGGGTGCCTCCGTCGACCACAGTCAGGTAATGGTCCCCTGCTGTCACCCTCTCTCCCTGTCGTTACTGTCCCTGTCCCTACTGTCACTCTCGCTCTCCCTGCTGTCACTGTCGTCACTCTCTCTCTCCCTGCTGTCACTCTCGTCACTCTCTCCCTGCTGTCACTGTCGTCACTCTCTCTCTCCCTGCTGTCACTGTCGTCACTCTCTCTCTCCCTGCTGTCACTGTCATCACTCTCTCTCTCTCTCCCTATCACTCTCTCTCTCTCCCTGTCATCACTCTCTCTCCCTTTCGTCACTCTCTCTCCCTGTCCCTGCTGTCACTCTGGCTGTCCCTGCTGTCACAATTTCGGCTCATTCAGTGTGCTATAATGTGAATGTCGGCTCATTCAGTGCGCTACAATGTGAATTTTGTCTCATTCAGTGTGCTACAATTTGAATGTCGGCTCATTCAGTGTGCTACAATGTGAGTTTCGGCTCATTCAGTGTGCTACAATGTGCATTTCGGCTCATTCAGTGTGCTACAATGTGAATTTCGGCTCATTCAGTGTGCTACAATGTGAATGTCGGCTCATTCAGTGTGCTACAATGTGAATGTCGGCTCATTCAGTGTGCTACAATGTGAATGTCGGCTCATTCAGTGTGCTACAATGTGAATGTCGGTGTCAGAATTCGTTTGGATCTCCCATTGTGAGAACATTTTAGCAGGGACTGATGTTCACGGTATAATAGCAAGTTTATTAAAGCAGTATACAACTGTAAACAATAAATATAAAGCAGGAATAACTAGAGAACACAAAGGGAAAACTGAGGGGACATGGGATGCCAGGAGACTGTGAGTACATGAAAATGATGTAGACTGTGGTTGAGTATGCACGTACCATGGTTGTAGGATTGCACTGTAGCTGTACTGCAGGATTGCACTGTAACAGGACTGCAGGATTGCACTGTAGCTGGATCACAGGATGGCACTGATGATTTGTAAACTTGTGAACGGTGACTAAAGGTGCTGATGAGTTAAGGAACTTGTGAATGATGATTTAAAGACACTGGTGATTTGCAGACTTTTAAATGGTGACTGAAGATGCTGATGAGTTAAGGAACTTGTGAATGATGATTGAAGACACTGGTGATTTGCAGACTTTTAAATGGTGACTGAAGATGCTGATGAGTTAAGGAACTTGTGAATGATGATTGAAAACACAGATGATTTGCAAAGTTGTAAGCGATGACTGAAGACGCTGATGATTCAAGGAACTTGAGAATAATGGTTAAAGACACTGGTGGTTTACAGAGTAGTAAATGGTGACTGGAGACGCTGATGATTCCAGGAACTTGAGAATGATAATTAAAGACACTGGTGGTTTGCAGAGTAGTAAACGGTGACTGAAGACGCTGATGATTCCAGGAACTTGAGAATAATAATTAAAGACACTGGTGGTTTGCAGAGTAGTAAACGGTGACTGAAGACGCTGATGATTCCAGGAACTTGAGAATAATAATTAAAGACACTGGTGGTTTGCAGAGTAGTAAACGGTGACTGAAGACGCTGATGATTCCAAGAACTTGAGAATAATAATTAAAGACTCTGATGCAGACACTGACTCCCAGCACGCTGATGACCGAGACACATTAAAGTCCAGAAGCTGCTTGAGAACGCTGGAAGCTGTGCAGCAGTTAATGCTGGAAGCACCGGAGACACTGGGGTAGACTGCGGAGAAACTCGCCGGGAACAAGAGCACTGGCAGTTCTTTGGTCGATTTAGCAGCAGAGACCAGCATGACCAGGACCAGGAGCTGTAACAATCTTGACTCGAACTGGCAATAGGGAGCCTGTTTGGCTGGCCTACGTAGTGAGTTCAGGTGCTGCTCACAGCTGTGGTAACAGCTGATAATCAAGCTGCAGATACAGAGCAGAACGCTGAGCACCAGAGCAGAGAGCGCCACCCCAGGCATGGAGGAGAAACTACATGGATTGTGACAGTACCCCCTCCCTAAGGAGCGGATTCCAGACGCTCAACACATGTCAGAGTCTGAATCAAAAGGTAGAGGGCATATCAGGGTATCCTCATGCTGCCAAGGAAGTCAAACAGAGGCTTTCAACTTAGATTTCCCTTTTTCTTCTTTCTCCTTTTTGTGGATTTCCCAGTAGGAACAGTAGACTGGAGCTGAAGAAAACCAACAGGTAAGTTGATTGCTGGAGTCTCTAAGCTGGCAACAGGATTCTCGGATGAACCAAGATAGATAGGAACCTTAGATGACCCCGGCTGGGCAGGAACCTCAATTGGGACTGAAGACTGGTAGGACCATGAATTGAATTTCTTAATTACCACTTCACTGAAGGCCACAAGATTGAGAAGAACTGGGTCATTGGTCTCAATTAGTGGACTAGCCCAAGCCGCGGCTTCTCCTCTGAAGGTCAGGAATAAAAATTTAACTATGTTGGATGGAGTAATTCCGAGGGAAGGATCTGTCTCCATCATAGAAAGATATCGATTAACTAGTGCGAAGTATTGCGTTAAATCTCCATCAAAGTAATCCAAAGATGGAGCGTTGGATGAATTCTGTGAAGTGGAAACTTGATTTTCTGGAAACACTGGAGATGGATCATCAGGACATTGAGGAGGGGACAGACTTTCAGGACACTGGTCAGAAATATATGATGATCCTAACCGAACTTTGGACTAGAGACTTGGATGGTACTTTTTGGATTTGGTCCTTCCCGGAAGTCCTGGGGGACTGGGCTGTACCCAAATCGTGAGCCAACAAGTTAGTAGTAGGATTGGAACCCAGGACTACAACAGTGCCTATGTGTCTAGATATATGGCCTGTGTTGTGAGAAACGAGAGTGCTAGATTCTTCTTCTGAGATTGACATAATGCTCAAAGCCCCCTCGTCACGGGGCTGAACTAAGGCAGAAGCCCCCTCTTCACGGGGCTGAACTAAGGCAGAAGGCCCCTCTTCACGGGGCTGAACTAAGGCAGAGGCCCCTCTTCACGGGGCTGAACTAAGGCAGAAGGCCCCTCTTCACGGGGCTGAACTAAGGCAGGAGCCCCCTCTTCACTGGGCTGGGCTGAGGCAGGAGCCCCCTCTTCACTGGGCTGGGCTGAGGCAGGAGCCCCCTCTTCACGGGGCTGGGCTGAGGCAAGAGCCCCCTCTTCACGGGGCTGGGCTGAGGCAAGAGCCCCCTCTTCACGGGGCTGGGCTGAGGCAAGAGCCCCCTCTTCACGGGGCTGGGCGGAGGCAAGAGCCCCCTCTTCACGGGGCTGGGCTGAGGCAAGAGCCCCCTCTTCACGGGGCTGGGCTGAGGCAAGAGCCCCCTCTTCACGGGGCTGGGCTGGGGCAGGAGCCCCCTCTTCACAGGGCTGGGCTGGGGCAGGAGCCCCCTCTTCACGAGGCTGGGCTGAGGCAGGAGCCCCCTCTTCACGGGGCTGGGCTGAGGCAGGAGCCCCCTCTTCAAGGAGCTGGGCTGAGGCAGGAGCCCCCTCTTCAAGGGGCTGGCCTGAGGCAAGAGCCCCCACTTCACTGGGCTGGGAAGCACTCTGTAGACTCTCGGGCTGGGCAGCACTCTGTAGACTCTCGGGCTGGGCAGCACTCTGTAGACTCTCGGGCTGGGCAGCACTCTGTAGACTCTCGGGCTGGGCAGCACTCTGTAGACTCTCGGGCTGGGCAGCACTCTGTAGACTCTCGGGCTGGGCCCTCTGAACCCCTCACTGGGGCTGGACACTCTGAAGAACCCCCTCTTGGGGCTGGACACTCTGAAGAACCCCCTCTTGGGGCTGGACACTCTGAAGAACCCCCTCTTGGGGCTGGACACTCTGAAGAAACCCTCACTGGGGCTGGACGCTCTGAAGAATCCCTTCTTGGGGCTGGACACTCTGAAGAACCCCCTCCTGGGGCGACAGGCTTGGAAACTCTAGGTGGAAGACCAATTTTGTGACAGATGGTATTTAAAGATTGGAGATACACTCTGCCCCCATTTCTTGGTTTTCGAATGGGACAAGTTAAAATAAAATGTCCTTGACCCCCACAATACAGGCAAAGTTTATAGTCTCTACGATACTGGCGTTCTGTTTCTGAGAGGCTAGGTCGAGGGAAACTTTGGAACCTGCCTCTTGTCTGAGGAGGAGAGGTGCCCCTAGCATGCCTAGTCCATGGGTCAGAAGAAAACTCCTTTTCTGGAGCTATTTTACTGGGGTCCACCAGTCTCCCCAGGAATTCAGGAAAAACGCATAGAATACCGGACACTAAAGTCTGTAGCTGGTCTAACTTCTCCTTTAAAATCCCCAGGTGTAAGAAATCTAAAGAAGGTGATGTCCTGGGAGCTGAGGGGTTAACGAGCTGTGAGAAAACTCCCTCAGGCAGACTGCAATTATCTCCCCTGCTGTTTATTTTTGGCCAGTTCATACTGTCAAAATTCGTTTGGATCTCCCATTGTGAGAACATATTAGCAGGGACTGATGTTCACGGTATAATAGCAAGTTTATTAAAGCAGTGTACAACTGTAAACAATAAATATAAAGCAGGAATAACTAGAGAACACAAAGGGAAAACTGAGGGGACATGGGATGCCAGGAGACTGAGTACATGAAAATGATGTAGACTGTGGTAGAGTATGCACGTACCAGGGTTGCAGGATTGCACTGTAGCTGGACTGCAGGATTGCACTGTAACAGGACTGCAGGATTGCACAGTAACAGGACTGCAGGATTGCACTGTAGCTGGATCACAGGATGGCACTGATGATTTGTAAACTTGTGAACGGTGACTAAAGGTGCTGATGAGTTAAGGAACTTGTGAATGATGATTTAAAGACACTGGTGATTTGCAGACTTTTAAATGGTGACTGAAGATGCTGATGAGTTAAGGAACTTGAGAATTATGATTGAAGACACTGGTGATTTGCAGACTTGTAAATGGTGACTGAAGATGCTGATGAGTTAAGGAACTTGTGAATGATGATTTAAAGACACTGGTGATTTGCAGACTTTTAAATGGTGACTGAAGATGCTGATGAGTTAAGGAACTTGAGAATTATGATTGAAGACACTGGTGATTTGCAGACTTGTAAATGGTGACTGAAGATGCTGATGAGTTAAGGAACTTGTGAATGATGATTGAAAACACAGATGATTTGCAAAGTTGTAAGCGATGACTGAAGACGCTGATGATTCAAGGAACTTGAGAATAATGGTTAAAGACACTGGTGGTTTACAGAGTAGTAAATGGTGACTGGAGACGCTGATGATTCCAGGAACTTGAGAATGATAATTAAAGACACTGGTGGTTTGCAGAGTAGTAAACGGTGACTGAAGACGCTGATGATTCCAGGAACTTGAGAATAATAATTAAAGACACTGGTGGTTTGCAGAGTAGTAAACGGTGACTGAAGACACTGATGATTCCAGGAACTTGAGAATAATAATTAAAGACACTGGTGGTTTGCAGAGTAGTAAACGGTGACTGAAGACGCTGATGATTCCAGGAACTTGAGAATAATAATTAAAGACTCTGATGCAGACACTGACTCCCAGCACGCTGATGACTGAGACACATTAAAGTCCAGAAGCTGCTTGAGAACGCTGGAAGCTGTGCAGCAGTTAACGCTGGAAGCACCGGAGACACTGGGGTAGACTGCGGAGAAACTCGCCGGGAACAAGACCACTGGCAGTTCTTTGGTCGATTTAGCAGCAGAGACCAGCATGACCAGGACCAGGAGCTGTAACAATCTTGACTCGATGAACTGGCAACAGGGAGCCTGTGTGGCTGGCCTAAGTAGTGAGTTCAGGTGCTGCTCACAGCTGTGGTAACAGCTGATAATCAAGCTGCAGATACAGAGCAGAACGCTGAGCACCAGAGCAGAGAGCGCCACCCCAGGCATGGAGGAGAAACTACATGGATTGTGACAGTCGGCTCATTCAGTGTGCTACAATGTGAATTTCGGCTCATTCAGTGTGCTATAATGTGAATTTCGGCTCATTCAGTGTGCTACAATGTGAGTTTCGGCTCATTCACTGTGCTACAATGTGAATTCTGGCTCATTCAGTGTGCTACAATGTGAATTTCGGCTCATTCAGTGTGCTATAATGTGAATTTCAGCTCGTACCGTGTGCTATAAGGTGAAAGGGGCACCAGTACCAGATAGTATAAGGGGTTCTACTACACTGGACACGCCCCCTTTTGGGTGACACCTCCTTGACTTTTCCATACCCCCACTTCAAAATTTCCACTTCGACCACTGTATATATATATATATATATATATATACATTTTTTTTTTTTACATTTTTTGTGGATGTTCTGTACTCAGCGAAAATACGATTAGCTGCCGGTGCCAGGGTACCCTCCTTGCATAATGATATAGCCTGTTATGGTTTGCTGTGTGAGGTTTGCACCTTCCTGACAGGGTGTTTTTTTCAACCACATTGTTTACTTGAAAAAACAAAAACAAAAACACCCTGCATGGTGTTGAAACGTTGGAATCCATGATGCTGTATTTGCACTAATATATATATATATATATATATATAATTCTGTCGAATTCCGCCTGTGTCTTTTTGTGTGTCAGGAAGGTGCACATGTAACACAGGGGACCAAACGCGGTTTATACATTGAAACATTGCCATCAGCAAAGTTGCAGTGTATTAATTTTCGGCGTGCCGCCATTTGGGACTTGTGCATGACAAGTATTGCCTTTGGCAGCACGTATTGGAGGGCACCCGACACAGCAATGTTTGTGAGCATTTGAGTGCCAGAGCTGGGGGAATTATATATATATATATATATATGCAATGGTGTACAGGTGTGCTGGTACATCAAAATGAAAGCATCCAGTCCACAGGTTTAAACTCCGGGCTGTAGCACAGGTAGTCTTAATTACCGCAGCTACTCTCCCAATAAGTAGCTCCGAAATCCTGGAGCAAATGGATTTCTAAACACAAAGGTGAAAGGAGAATGCGCTCATAGTGCAGATTCTTTTTATTATTATAAAAACAATATTTCAGGACAGGCCAACAGTATTAGTAAGTCTTGTACCATAAATGCCCACAGTGTGGGCTGGTTACCACATGAAAAAATCTAGCCTTTTGTATTGTATTTTTTTGTTGGCCTGTCCTGAAATATTGTAATATTGCTTTTATAATAATAAAAATAATCTCCACTATGAGCACATTCTCCTTTCATCTTTGTCTTAAGAAATATATATCTGACGACAGTAAGTATTGTGTGGCTACGCCCCTATTTCAAATATGTATGTGTGTGTGTGTGGGGGGGGCGCCAGTCCCCTACTTCGCCAGGGGTGCTCAGACCCCTAGATATACCCCTGTATGGCACCAGGGCAAGTACACCTTGGATACAGGAGTGGCGGTCCTCTCTTTCTCACACACACACACACACACACACACACACACACACACACACACACACACACACACACACACACACACATATATATATTTATATGGGAGGAACTAACAGCGCCAAAAATGCAGTAGTCTATTTTATCACAATATGTCAGCAAGTTTGCACCCCTGAGGTGCAGTCTCTATCTGCCACTCCCTGATGTATAAAGGGCGTCTGCTGTATCTTAAGTATATCCCGCACTAGTACATGTGCCAGGTTAAAAATTAAAATGGAAAAAACGGATAAGATACTTCTAAGCGACCATTGGTGGCATGAATATAAATAGACTGCGTATTTATAAAAATATATATACAGGGTTTTATTTCAGTAATAACACTTAAAAAATTACAGAAAAAAAAATATATATAGAAAGTACAAACCGCAGGATTAATAATACATCACAGTAAGTTAATATATGTATCTGTATGTTTTTACAAAAAAAGTGAGGCAATCTAGGAAACATAAAAAATATAAATATATATATATATATATATATATATAATATAAAAAAAGGACATAAAAAAGGATATAGAAAATAATACAATGTAAATATATATTTAGCTGTACGTATCAAGGATAGGAAGGTATTATAAAAAAGCTTAACTGAAGATTGTGAATACCAAATTGCTTTCTAACAAATATTTAAAATGCCCGCTCTAATATATACTGGGTACGCCAGGTGCATCTTATTACCATATACGATAAAAGTGCGCTGTACGTCGCAAAACACTACATCCCTTAAGAGAAAACAATACACCCACACATCTGAGTTCCAAAGCTCATTGATGTATATATTTGTTATTAAAAGGATATGTATTCAATTTATCACAATGTACAGTATATATATAGTTACATGGTTACAATTTATACAGTAAGCAGTTAATACAAACTAAATCAAATACATACAGTTACAGGCCAGCAAATACATCACCATATCTTTCTCATATAAAGTCTTCCCTCCATATCACTCTCTCTCTCTGTAAAATCATGTAGGCACCAGACTGGCAGCAACTCCACCATCGTCTGGGACAAAAAAGCAACTACTGTGTGTCTGATCAGCAATGTGCTATGTAGTTTGGGGGAGTGCACAGACTAGTCTAAGGGAGGGAACTTTCTCATTCATGATGAGTCACTGGTCTGTTCAGCCTTGAAGACATCAAAAGGGCTGGCCTGAGTTTCCTGTCCACCACCTGCTTGGAATGTCCATTGTTCTAATATGAGTGACTGAAGCTTTCATACATTTAATCATAACTACTCATAGCAATGTCCTACAACTTAATACCAAACATCAACTGAATCTACACATTAATCTGGTTACTGTAATACCAAGCATGACATGTCTATCTTGCTCTGCTCCAATAATACACATACATGACGTTACTCCATTATATAATTTTAACTCATTATGATGTCCGGCGCTTTATATGTTATAATTATGTGCTGTATGAAATATGTGTTGAATCTATCTCTGTGGCATGTCTGTGTAAATGCATATGTTACCATATATTGCTGTGCTCGCTGCATGTATTTACAGTCCACCCTTTGGCAGTAAACAATAACTGCCATCAATTATTAACATAAGAAAAAAATATTTCAGACAATCGGTGACCTAGACACAAGTATGTATTCATTTCGCAAATGAGATGTTTGACCATATTTGGGGAAGGCAGGGAGGAGGACGAGACATCCTCTATATGCACTTGGCGGTCACGGGACCACTGGTTGGGTGTGGGACAACATTCAACCTATAGAGTATGCTGGGACATTGCTTTGGCCTATAATGTCTGATTTGGACGAACATTTCACACATACATTTACCTACGTCTTTGTACACTGATGTTCGGATTCGATTGAGGTTCTGCTGGGTAGATGAAGAAGACACAAACAAATCGTGAACGTGACATATAAAATTTTCATGATATACATATTCCTATCATTTTCTGAACATTGTTTCCATTTCTGGAACATATTCTAGGTCTGTTTAATCATTGAACAAGGGTTATAAGTAGTGTCCTTCCTAAATAACATAAACCTTCGGAGTTCGGGGAGAGCCACTCTTAAACCTTTCTTCCACATATATTAATGAGCTCTTTATCTGCAATGTGTGAATAGCCATTGTCTGATTGTTCCTGATTACCTCCCAATTTCCTGAAATTGGTGAGATTTAAACATACCAATGACTTACCTATGGTACTGGTGGATCTTAAGGCTAGGGGGTCTAGTTATATTATATTCTTTGTCCACCAGTCCCCTCCCCCTTCCGTGTAATTCAAGTACCTCAGCTAACTAAAAAAAAAATATGGCACTAATCCTGCATCTTTTCGTCTTAGAGGTACCTGTGAGCACATCCAACATTCCGTTTGGTTTAAGACCTTACCCACTAGTGAGTGGTAATCACTCAAGGGATGTCTGTCACCTTATTGCTAGACTGACATCTCTGGATGCTCTCATCGTCAAATATGGTGTCACAATAACTACAAAATACAGTATTCCTCAGATAATAGCCTATCACGTTACATCCGAACTCCATAACTACTAGACCTTTGATTTTTATCTGGCTTTAACAAACTGATTGGCTAATCCTGGGATCCTATAAGGAAATCACTCCTTCCTCCAGAACCAGTTCCAGTCCCACACTCGACTCCTCATAAAAAAAAACCTCGCAAAAATAGAATGTCCTGAAAAAAAACTGTTTGTCAGTGGGAAAGAGAGAAAAGAGAAATAGAACAAAACAACTTTTGTCCATAGCAAATCAATTACAACGACTGGTCTTTCTGTGATCCTTTAGCATTCTCAGGTAGTGTTCAACAGTGCCGCCTCTCAGTCTTCATGGAACAGACTCTATGGTGATACTTTTGCGATCTCACTCCATTTGCGAGTTCCTTCCGGACTACCGATTTTCCTGCAGTGGGAATCGTGGACCCAAGTCTCTCTCTCGGCTACTTTCACTGGGATAGTGCTGTCAACAAAACTTGGTATGGTCCTTCCCACCTGTCTATTAGGCAACCTGAGCGTAAGAACACTCACACAGTCTCTTGGTTCACAATCAAGACAGTATTTGGCATACCAGCAATCAACAGTTTCAAGTTCTTTTGTCAAGTTCTCAAATACTGGCTCATCTCAATAAGGTACTGTACTGTCACCTCATTGGTGTATTTCTGATCATTGTGCGGATCAATCATGACATAAGGTTGTCTTCCAAAAACAAAAACCCCAAAAAGACACAAATACCAAAACCAAAACTAAAACAAATTTTGAAGAGGGTGATTCGTTAAGTGAAGATCTGGGAGTGGTTCCGATGCTACATAATACTAGTGGCAGTATCTATGATAACAATAGTCCAATTTCAAGCTTTGCTCCTACTTCTAGGGGTACCATTATCTACACACAAATTTCTGCGCAATTTTTCTTTGCGGTAAACACAGCAGCACCCGTGGCGGCAGGAAATGCCTCTACCCAGTTTGAGAAAACATCAGTGCACACCAATACATAACAATAATTCCTAAAGGGTGTTAACTGTACGAAGTCGTTGTGTGTTTGCAATGTAGAGTACCATGAGCATAACTCAAAAAAAAAAAAAAAAAAAAACAACTCTAGAGGAGAGAAAGAAGGAGAAAATGAAAAAGAAAAATGTCAGGTTTGCCATTCACCAACAGGCATATCAGTGTCTATACAAAATTTCCCTTCACCAGTATTCTCATCCTTTCCTCCACCCTTTGTGCATAACAAGGCACACTGCAGTAATACTGGTTATCGTGCTGGTGAGATATACTGGGTTTGGGCAGAACTCTGAAGGACCAATTAGGCATGTAGTGTTTGAACTGTAATCGGGTCCATGTATTGTACCACCCTGTGTGAACGCAAAAGATGAAGAGGAAACTGTGGAGAAACAGAATATAGGTTGGTGACAGATGAGTTTGTAGAGGTGGAGAATATTTTATAAAAATCTGACAACTGGATTGGGCACTACGGGGAAGTGATTATCTACTTGGTCTACTCCCCTTAAAAAAAAATTCTGTGTTTGTCGTATCGCTATTGGGACTATCCCAGCCATCAATCCAGTGTCCTGTCCATTCTAAGTAGAGATGAGCGCCTGAAATTTTTCGGGTTTTGTGTTTTGGTTTTGGGTTCGGTTCCGCGGCCGTGTTTTGGGTTCGAACGCGTTTTGGCAAAACCTCACCGAATTTTTTTTGTCGGATTCGGGTGTGTTTTAGATTCGGGTGTTTTTTTAAAAAAACACTAAAAAACAGCTTAAATCATAGAATTTGGGGGTCATTTTGATCCCAAAGTATTATTAACCTCAAAAACCATAATTTACACTCATTTTCAGTCTATTCTGAATACCTCACACCTCACAATATTATTTTTAGTCCTAAAATTTGCACCGAGGTCGCTGTGTGAGTAAGATAAGCGACCCTAGTGGCCGACACAAACACCGGGCCCATCTAGGAGTGGCACTGCAGTGTCACGCAGGATGTCCCTTCCAAAAAACCCTGCCCAAACAGCACATGACGCAAAGAAAAAAAGAGGCGCAATGAGGTAGCTGTGTGAGTAAGATTAGCGACCCTAGTGGCCGACACAAACACCGGGCCCATCTAGGAGTGGCACTGCAGTGTCACGCAGGATGGCCCTTCCAAAAAACCCTCCCCAAACAGCACATGACGCAAAGAAAAAAAGAGGCGCAATGAGGTAGCTGTGTGAGTAAGATTAGCGACCCTAGTGGCCGACACAAACACCGGGCCCATCTAGGAGTGGCACTGCAGTGTCACGCAGGATGTCCCTTCCAAAAAACCCTCCCCAAACAGCACATGACGCAAAGAAAAAAAGAGGCGCAATGAGGTAGCTGACTGTGTGAGTAAGATTAGCGACCCTAGTGGCCGACACAAACACCGGGCCCATCTAGGAGTGGCACTGCAGTGTCACGCAGGATGTCCCTTCCAAAAAACCCTCCCCAATCAGCACATGATGCAAAGAAAAAGAAAAGAAAAAAGAGGTGCAAGATGGAATTGTCCTTGGGCCCTCCCACCCACCCTTATGTTGTATAAACAAAACAGGACATGCACACTTTAACCAACCCATCATTTCAGTGACAGGGTCTGCCACACGACTGTGACTGATATGACGGGTTGGTTTGGACCCCCCCCAAAAAAGAAGCAATTAATCTCTCCTTGCACAAACTGGCTCTACAGAGGCAAGATGTCCACCTCATCTTCACCCTCCGATATATCACCGTGTACATCCCCCTCCTCACAGATTATCAATTCGTCCCCACTGGAATCCACCATCTCAGCTCCCTGTGTACATTGTGGAGGCAATTGCTGCTGGTCAATGTCTCCGCGGAGGAATTGATTATAATTCATTTTAATGAACATCATCTTCTCCACATTTTCTGGATGTAACCTCGTACGCCGATTGCTGACAAGGTGAGCGGCGGCACTAAACACTCTTTCGGAGTACACACTTGTGGGAGGGCAACTTAGGTAGAATAAAGCCAGTTTGTGCAAGGGCCTCCAAATTGCCTCTTTTTCCTGCCAGTATAAGTACGGACTGTGTGACGTGCCTACTTGGATGCGGTCACTCATATAATCCTCCACCATTCTATCAATGTTGAGAGAATCATATGCAGTGACAGTAGACGACATGTCCGTAATCGTTGTCAGGTCCTTCAGTCCGGACCAGATGTCAGCATCAGCAGTCGCTCCAGACTGCCCTGCATCACCGCCAGCGGGTGGGCTCGGGATTCTGAGCCTTTTCCTCGCACCCCCAGTTGCGGGAGAATGTGAAGGAGGAGATGTTGACAGGCCGCGTTCCACTTGACTTGACAATTTTGTCACCAGCAGGTCTTTCAACCCCAGCAGACTTGTGTCTGCCGGAAAGAGAGATCCAAGGTAGGCTTTAAATCTAGGATCGAGCACGGTGGCCAAAATGTAGTGCTCTGATTTCAACAGATTGACCACCCGTGAATCCTTGTTAAGCGAATTAAGGGCTCCATCCACAAGTCCCACATGCCTAGCGGAATCGCTCCGTGTTAGCTCCTCCTTCAATGTCTCCAGCTTCTTCTGCAAAAGCCTGATGAGGGGAATGACCTGACTCAGGCTGGCAGTGTCTGAACTGACTTCACGTGTGGCAAGTTCAAAGGGCATCAGAACCTTGCACAACGTTGAAATCATTCTCCACTGCGCTTGAGACAGGTGCATTCCACCTACTATATCGTGCTCAATTGTATAGGCTTGAATGGCCTTTTGCTGCTCCTCCAACCTCTGAAGCATATAGAGGGTTGAATTCCACCTCGTTACCACTTCTTGCTTCAGATGATGGCAGGGCAGGTTCAGTAGTTTTTGGTGGTGCTCCAGTCTTCTGTACGTGGTGCCTGTACGCCGAAAGTGTCCCGCAATTCTTCTGGCCACCGACAGCATCTCTTGCACGCCCCTGTCGTTTTTTAAAAAATTCTGCACCACCAAATTCAAGGTATGTGCAAAACATGGGACGTGCTGGAATTTGCCCATATTTAATGCACACACAATATTGCTGGCGTTGTCCGATGCCACAAATCCACAGGAGAGTCCAATTGGGGTAAGCCATTCCGCGATGATCTTCCTCAGTTGCCGTAAGAGGTTTTCAGCTGTGTGCGTATTCTGGAAAGCGGTGATACAAAGCGTAGCCTGCCTAGGAAAGAGTTGGCGTTTGCGAGATGCTGCTACTGGTGCCGCCGCTGCTGTTCTTGCGGCGGGAGTCCATACATCTACCCAGTGGGCTGTCACAGTCATATAGTCCTGACCCTGCCCTGCTCCACTTGTCCACATGTCCGTGGTTAAGTGGACATTGGGTACAACTGCATTTTTTAGGACACTGGTGAGTCTTTTTCTGACGTCCGTGTACATTCTCGGTATCGCCTGCCTAGAGAAGTGGAACCTAGATGGTATTTGGTAACGGGGGCACACTGCCTCAATAAATTGTCTAGTTCCCTGTGAACTAACGGCGGATACCGGACGCACGTCTAACACCAACATAGTTGTCAAGGCCTCAGTTATCCGCTTTGCAGTAGGATGACTGCTGTGATATTTCATCTTCCTCGCAAAGGACTGTTGAACAGTCAATTGCTTACTGGAAGTAGTACAAGTGGGCTTACGACTTCCCCTCTGGGATGACCATCGACTCCCAGCGGCAACAACAGCAGCGCCAGCAGCAGTAGGCGTTACACGCAAGGATGCATCGGAGGAATCCCAGGCAGGAGAGGACTCGTCAGAATTGCCAGTGACATGGCCTGCAGGACTATTGGCATTCCTGGGGAAGGAGGAAATTGACACTGAGGGAGTTGGTGGGGTGGTTTGCGTGAGCTTGGTTACAAGAGGAAGGGATTTACTGGTCAGTGGACTGCTTCCGCTGTCACCCAAAGTTTTTGAACTTGTCACTGACTTATTATGAATGCGCTGCAGGTGACGTATAAGGGAGGATGTTCCGAGGTGGTTAACGTCCTTACCCCTACTTATTACAGCTTGACAAAGGGAACACACGGCTTGACACCTGTTGTCCGCATTTCTGGTGAAATACCTCCACACCGAAGAGCTGATTTTTTTGGTATTTTCACCTGGCATGTCAACGGCCATATTCCTCCCACGGACAACAGGTGTCTCCCCGGGTGCCTGACTTAAACAAACCACCTCACCATCAGAATCCTCCTGGTCAATTTCCTCCCCAGCGCCAGCAACACCCATATCCTCCTCATCCTGGTGTACTTCAACACTGACATCTTCAATCTGACTATCAGGAACTGGACTGCGGGTGCTCCTTCCAGCACTTGCAGGGGGCGTGCAAATGGTGGAAGGCGCATGCTCTTCACGTCCAGTGTTGGGAAGGTCAGGCATCGCAACCGACACAATTGGACTCTCCTTGTGGATTTGGGATTTCGAAGAATGCACAGTTCTTTGCGGTGCTGCTTTTGCCAGCTTGAGTCTTTTCATTTTTCTAGCGAGAGGCTGAGTGCTTCCATCCTCATGTGAAGCTGAACCACTAGCCATGAACATAGGCCAGGGCCTCAGCCGTTCCTTGCCACTCCGTGTGGTAAATGGCATATTGGCAAGTTTACGCTTCTCCTCCGACAATTTTATTTTAGGTTTTGGAGTCCTTTTTTTTCTGATATTTGGTGTTTTGGATTTGACATGCTCTGTACTATGACATTGGGCATCGGCCTTGGCAGACGACGTTGCTGGCATTTCATCGTCTCGGCCATGACTAGTGGCAGCAGCTTCAGCACGAGGTGGAAGTGGATCTTGATCTTTCCCTAATTTTGGAACCTCAACATTTTTGTTCTCCATATTTTAATAGGCACAACTAAAAGGCACCTCAGGTAAACAATGGAGATGGATACTAGTATACAATTATGGACTGCCTGCCGACTGCAGACACAGAGGTAGCCACAGCCGTGAACTACCGTACTGTACTGTGTCTGCAGCTAATATAGACTGGTTGATAAAGAGAAGATGTCTATGTAACTATGTATGTATAAAGAAGACTGAAAAAAATCCACGGTTAGGTGGTATACAATTATGGACGGACTGCCTGCCGAGTGCAGACACAGAGGTAGCCACAGCCGTGAACTACCGTACTGTACTGTGTCTGCAGCTAATATAGACTGGTTGATAAAGAGAAGATGTCTATGTAACTATGTATGTATAAAGAAGAATGAAAAAAAACCACGGTTAGGTGATATACAATTATGGACGGACTGCCTGCCGAGTGCAGACACAGAGGTAGCCACAGCCGTGAACTACCGTACTGTACTGTGTCTGCAGCTAATATAGACTGGTTGATAAAGAGAAGATGTCTATGTAACTATGTATGTATAAAGAAGAATGAAAAAAATCCACGGTTAGGTGGTATTACAATTATGGACGGACTGCCTGCCGAGTGCAGAGACACAGAGGTAGCCACAGCCGTGAACTACCGTACTGTGTCTGCTGCGACTGGATGATAAATGATATAAAAAATATATATATATCACTACTGCAGCCGGACAGGTATATATTATATATTATATAATGACGGACCTGCTGGACACTGTCTGTCAGCAGAATGAGTTTTATTTTTATAGAATAAAAAAAAAAAAAAACACACAAGTGAAGTCACACGACGAGTGTTTAACTTTTTCAGGCAATCACAATATAAGTATACTACTAACTATACTGGTGGTCAGTGTGGTCAGGTCACTGGTCAGTCACACTGGCAGTGGCACTCCTGCAGCAAAAGTGTGCACTGTTTAATTTTAATATAATATGTACTCCTGGCTCCTGCTATAACCTATAACTGGCACTGCAGTAGTGCTCCCCAGTCTCCCCCACAATTATAAGCTGTGTGAGCTGAGCAGTCAGACAGATATATAATATATATAGATGATGCAGCACACTGGCCTGAGCCTGAGCAGTGCACACAGATATGGTATGTGACTGACTGAGTCACTGTGTGTATCGCTTTTTTCAGGCAGAGAACGGATATATTAAATAAACTGCACTGTGTGTCTGGTGGTCACTCACTATATAATATATTATGTACTCCTGGCTCCTGCTATAACCTATAACTGGCACTGCAGTAGTGCTCCCCAGTCTCCCCCACAATTATAAGCTGTGTGAGCTGAGCAGTCAGACAGATATATATAATATTATATATAGATAATAGATGATGCAGCACACTGGCCTGAGCCTGAGCAGTGCACACAGATATGGTATGTGACTGACTGAGTCACTGTGTGTATCGCTTTTTTCAGGCAGAGAACGGATATATTAATAAATAAACTGCACTGTGTGTCTGGTGGTCACTCACTATATAATATATTATGTACTCCTGGCTCCTGCTATAACCTATAACTGGCACTGCAGTAGTGCTCCCCAGTCTCCCCCACAATTATAAGCTGTGTGAGCTGAGCAGTCAGACAGATATATATAATATTATATATAGATAATAGATGATGCAGCACACTGGCCTGAGCCTGAGCAGTGCACACAGATATGGTATGTGACTGACTGAGTCACTGTGTGTATCGCTTTTTTCAGGCAGAGAACGGATATATTAAATAAACTGCACTGTGTGTCTGGTGGTCACTCACTATATAATATATTATGTACTCCTGGCTCCTGCTATAACCTATAACTGGCACTGCAGTAGTGCTCCCCAGTCTCCCCCACAATTATAAGCTGTGTGAGCTGAGCAGTCAGACAGATATATATAATATTATATATAGATAATAGATGATGCAGCACACTGGCCTGAGCCTGAGCAGTGCACACAGATATGGTATGTGACTGAGTCACTGTGTGCTGTGTATCGCTTTTTTCAGGCAGAGAACGGATTATAAAGTAAACTGCACTGTCCTCACTAGTAAACTCTCTCCACTCAGTCTCTACACTTCTACAGTAACAGTACTCCTCCTAGTCAGCTCCAGTAAATCTCTCTCAGTCTCTTATAATCTAAATGGAGAGGACGCCAGCCACGTCCTCTCCCTATCAATCTCAATGCACGTGTGAAAATGGCGGCGACGCGCGGCTCCTTATATAGAATCCGAGTCTCGCGATAGAATCCGAGCCTCGCGAGAATCCGACAGCGTCATGATGACGTTCGGGCGCGCTCGGGTTAACCGAGCAAGGCGGGAAGATCCGAGTCTGCTCGGACCCGTGAAAAAAACCATGAAGTTCTGGCGGGTTCGGATTCAGAGAAACCGAACCCGCTCATCTCTAATCCTAAGTTCATAGGGAACCCGGTATCTGTGAGATAATTTCCTCTACCTGTGATGGACATGCATCTAGAACAGTGAAATGTAACATTAGTCTTCATGGGTGTCTAACATACTTTGTACTTCCTGAGCGGAAGCACATTATATGTATATCATATCTAATAAAGCTCCTGTTAAGTTAATCAGGGGCCATTTCTGCTAGGAAAAAGAAGCAAAAGTTTAGAGGCCCCATCGTAACCCCAGCAAGTTTTGTCAAAGGGTAATGTTGCATTTATTTTGTTCTTTCCATTAGCCGAATCTATGTTTTCTATATTGCTTGTGATTCCTTACTATACGTCCCTTGGTCCCGTCTATGTGTTTAATAATGTGACTTGTGTTTTCTGTCTAGGGGGTCTATATTGACTATGTGTCCTACTACTCCTACAATCTCTGGCAAAATACCCTTCCTTCCTACAAGTGTAACATATTATTGACCTTGACTTACCATTAGGGATCTGGGGTTTGGACTGATGGGTCTTTCCTGTATGTGCCTGTATACTTACCGTCCTCAACCTCTCCTCCTGTTGTTCTCTGCGCCTAGCAATATTCTTGGGATGTTCAATAGCACACTCTCTAAGAATAGCTACTGTGACCCCGCTCCAATTTGGCAAAGAAGTCTGCACCCTGACCCTCAATGCCTTATTGAGCCCGTCCATTAGCACAGAGACAGCCACCTCCTATTTGCCGAATTAGTGTTTAACAGTGATCTTATCCAGATGGAGAGTTTTCTATTACTGCAAAAGAAAAAAAGATAAAATTTAACAAGCTTCTAGGTCATGCGAAGTATTCATTCAATCCTTCTCATCCCGTGTTAAGGGTCTGTACATGGTCCAATAAACATTTCCGAGCTCATCTTGACTAGGGGCATTACTAGGAATGAATACTTCTTATATGGTAACTAAAAGAAATACCCGGGGGTTACCCTGTCTCTGTCCGCTTTCCTACTGGCAAATACTAATGTGCGGACAGGTTTTTCTCCATTTCTGACGTTACTTTCTTGATTTTTATTTTATTTTTGGGTTTTACTATATATGTATACGAATGATACCATACTTACCAGTTCCACTGGTCTCAGCCACTTCCCCCACAGGCTACTGCTCTTCTTTTACTGGTTGGATACTCCTCTGAGTGCATGAGAAATGGCTGAAACCAATCAGGTCGCCTTCTCCTCCTAAATAAAACTTCAACATTCATTAGTACATATACAGGTTAAGGTCATATTTTTCATATCTTTATTATTTTCTATAGTTTGTATGCTGGCCGTAACTACTTCCACATCTACATATGGCGATGTACTTGCTTTCTCTTTTTCTTCCTACTTGTTTATTGTTGCTACAAGTTCAAACAGTTCTTATATTTCCATTCTTGTCTTATATGACTTTGGTTAGACATAGCACCTGCAATACCTTAGGATCAAACTCACCAACCCCTCTTGCTGCCACGGGTTTAAACAATTTGTATGTCTGACCCTTTGTTTTCTAGATTTTAATCAGACATATTTTAATCCTTATGTTCTGTAATACCTCTGATTCAAAGCTACCCATCTTTGGGAATGGGGCCCTATCTTCTGCAGTCATACGTACCCACTCATTGCAAAAAGCCTCCGTGTGTGAACCATATTTTTCACACATAATAAACCTTGCTGACCCTCTTGGCTGCAATTCCGACCTTCTCGGTCCCATCTCTTCTGCCTGAACCCTAGCTACCAAACGCCCACTGCTTGTGCAATTGGTTCCCATCGCGGACTTTTTGCCAATAAACGCAATACCCAATGCACACCGCAAATAGATTGTGAAATACACCTAGCGCTTTCACTCGCTCCTTCTCCGCTGACGTACCACGACTAACTCCAATAGTGACCACCGCGTACCCAGTGATGCCCTAACTAGCTTCTTTTCACTGGAAGTTTTAGGAGTAACTTACCTTTTCCAGCAAATATCCGCCATTGAAGATTTTCCTGAGAGAGACTAGTGAAAACTTCCCTTTTTGACTTACACAAATCACGCTTGCGTATGCTCTACACAGCGCTAATGATACCGCCATTTTACGCAAAAGCTCGTAAAAGGGGTATCAAGTTGCGCTATGTATCGCACCCACAAACATGTGGTCCAATCGCACAGCGTATAGGTACTTGTTACCTATCCGCCCTACGACCACTGGAATCGAATCACAAGCTGCGAAACCTCAGCCGGTGCGTAATACAAAACCTTTAAACTTCAATTCACAATTTCTATACTTCTGCACAATGCACAATTCTATATCACGCTCCTCTACAAATCACCTCATGATTTGCATATTATCGCTACCTTTATTAACGTGAGTCAGCCGCCTCACGCCACCAAGTCTCCACTCACTTGGTGTACCAATGGGACCCGAATTTCCGGGGTTCAAATCCTCTCACTCCACTTTCACTCACTCAAATACACCTTGTTTTTCTTTTCTGTACAGAACATTTTTACTCCCCTAAATCAGCAGCTTTATTCCAGAGGTGCTTACAGTTTTTAAACTAAATTTAGAGTAACCTGCTTTTGAAATCAGATAGTTATGTGCTATTGTATTAAATGTCTACTATCCCACCTTAATTGAACAAATATCGTGTGTTTTGTACTTAGCGTCTGCACTCCTACGCAACCTTGCATAATCACGCGACCAGCGTGTCTTTTACATCGCGTGTGCGACCCTGTACTTTGTCCGTACCACGTGTACAACGTATGTCCGCAATTCAACAAACCACAGTCTCTATAAATGTGAGCAATACTAACTATAATCACTCACTTAACACAACACCCACTTTTTTTCTGTATAAACCTTAACAACCAGGCCAGAACTGCGTTTCATGTCTTTATAATTACTCCCTTAAATACATTTATTTCAAATTTATCTGTATAGCAAACAAATGTATCCGATTTCACACAGATCTATAATGACTGCAATAATCTATTATTTAAATGATATGATTCAGATTGTATAGCTATCTTGCAGAACATACACTGATATAATTATAATAATATTATATATATGTATCATTCACTGGCCTCCTATGAGACACGTTACCTCTTCACTGCCTCTAATTTGCATGTCAAAGATATTTGCTGTTCACTACTAAAAAAAAAAGTAGTTACACTGGTTAATTGGCATTTCAATGGCTATACTCCCTAGTAAGCAGACTCTACAAGTCTTGGAAGAAAAGAGGAACAAAAAAAACTCTTTTTTTTTCTTTTTCACAGACAAGAAGAGAAAAAAAATCACTTATCTCACCATTTACTCTCACTAGGTCCAATTGAAACTATTTGTAATTGACTATCACATGGGTTAAATAAATTAATTGGTAACTCATAAATGGTGCTATGAATGTGACAAAGGAAACTGATTGTTCTGATCAGACTGAAAATCAGCTATTTAGAAAGTGACCTTCCTAAAATGGCCACTGCTCCTCCCCCTTCCACATCCATGAGGTTTACACAAGATGGTGGACACACCATGTGGCTAGGCCAAAATGGAGGACAGACCATGCGGTTCCTTTGTCACAAAGAAATCACACTCCACACTGGCACCAAAGGTACTTTAGGCCTGAGTTTAAAAAAAAAAAACTATATCAAGGCTATGCAGCAACTTTTAAATAATGTACTTAACAGATAAACAATCCAATCTGAATCAAACACAATATGACTTATTTGAACTTTGTTTTGCAACAATAAAAATATGCTTTAGCATTTTAAATATTATGAGAAACACATTGTCCCTTGAATTTCATATCAGCGGCTTACTAATAACACAACAGAACACACGGATGTGATTTCACAGCGTCACGATGCGTCCACCATTAGCTGATCGACCACAGCGTTGCGTTTGTAATGTACAGTGCATCATTAAGACCGTGATATCGCGGACACAGCCCTCATCTGTAAATACCAAATTGCTTTCTAACAAATATTTAAAATGCCCGCTCTAATATATACTGGGTACGCCAGGCGCATCTTATTACCATATACAATAAAAGTACGCTGTACGTCGCAAAACACTATATCCCTTAAGAGAAAACAATACACCCACACATTATCTGAGTTCCAAAGCTCATTGATGTATATATTTGTTATTAAAAGGATATGTATTTAATATATCACAATGTACAGTATATATATAGTTACATGGTTACAATTTATACAGTAAGCAGGTAATACAAACTAAATCAAATACATACAGTTACAGGCCAGCAAATACATCACCATATCTTTCTCATATAAAGTCTTCCCTCCATATCACTCTCTCTCTCCCTGTAAAATCATGTAGGCACCAGACTGGCAGCAACTCCACCATCGTCTGGGACAAAACAGCAACTCCTGTGTGTCTGATCAGCAATGTGCTATGTAGTTTGGGGGAGTGCACAGACTAGTCTAAGGGAGGGAACTTTCTCATTCATGATGAGTCACTGGTCTGTTCATATGCTAACAAAGTTCAGCCTTGTAGACATCAAAAGGGCTGGCCTGAGTTTCCTGTCCACCACCTGCTTGGAATGTCCATTGTTCTAATAAGAGTGACTTTAGCTTTCATACATTTAATCATAACTACTTATAGCAATGTCCTACAACTTAATAACAAGCATCAACTGAATCTACACATTAATCTGGTTACTGTAATTCCAAGCACGACATGTCTATCTTGCTCTGCTCCAATAATACACATACATGACGTTACTCCATTATATAATTTTAAATCATTATGATGTCCGGCGCTTGATATGTTATAATTATGTGCTGTATGAAATATGTGTCGAATCTATCTCTATGGCATGTCTGTGTAAATGCATATGTTACCATATATTGCTGTGCTCTCTGCGCGTATTTGCAAGCTTAGCGACTCATATGTGTGTAGTCTGTATGTTCTCTCTATGTAATATTTTTGACTTTGACAAGATTTAGTAGTATCAGGTATCAACCAACGCGTTTCGTCTGGTCTGACTTCATCAAGGGGTATTGTGTAAATGGGACATAACATCTATATAAACCCAGTTTGATTAGGGGAGTGATTATCTACATCACTTCCTGCAATTATCTTAATCAATGATTTGGGGCCAAAAAATATACATGTTAGGCTCTGCATGAAAAGGGGTTTGCAGCACGCTAAAACGCTATGTTTACATTATGAAATACATAATTTATACCATATAAAATACTGAAAATGTTTAGAGATGCGGACTACCGGTCCGGGACGTCCCTGACATCACTTCCGCCCCTCTTCCGGTATCCGGAGACCTCCGTTGCGCATGCGCTGGCCTGTATATTCCCAGTCCTGGCTTCTATCGGATGATGTTTAGTTTAGCTCGACGGAAGCCTGTGCGGCGGCCACCTTTAAGGAGTCCATAGTTCACAGACAGTCTTTACTTTTAGGAGAAGGTGCCGGCGGCCATATCATTGCGGGCATTGTTCCTTTTGATAAACAGGTTTCCAATGATATTTGTCTCCAAAACGGGACATGTAAATTAGAATAGAAAAAGGGGAATACTTTAGAGCAGGCATGTCCAAACTGTGGCCCTCCAGCTGTTGAGAAACTACACATCCCAGAATTCCCTGACACAGCTATAGCATTCTCTGACAGCAAAACTGTGTCAGGGCATGCTGGGATATGTAGTTTCACAACAGCTGGAGGGTCGCAGTTTGGACATGCCTGCTTTAGCGTCATAGATGGGTAGCTGAAGATTGCTATTGTGCATTATAAATATGGGGCATTCATTAGGAGCTGTATCTATAATTCATCCTGAGTAACACATGTAAATATAAAATAAATATATATATATATATATATATATATATATATATATATAAAAAAATAGAAAAATAAATAGAAAAATAATAAAATAATAAAAAGAAAAATAATAAAAGTTAAACAGCTCAGTTTTGTCACAACTGAGGGCCTGAGCTGACGGAAGGCAGCCTCAGTTGTAGGGGCTGAGATGTACCGGAACCTGGGAGGTTGTATCAGACCCCTGGACATGTAAGTAACATGAAGAGAAACCGCCCGAAGGCGTGACCACGACAACTTGAGTAAAAGTCAAT
The DNA here is from genome assembly GCF_028390025.1 of Pseudophryne corroboree. Lineage (NCBI taxonomy): Eukaryota > Metazoa > Chordata > Amphibia > Anura > Myobatrachidae > Pseudophryne > Pseudophryne corroboree. The sequence goes on from NC_086453.1 coordinate 113,294,315, forward strand.
GATATTTATTTATGACAAACTCCATGCATCACAGTAGCAGTAAAAAGAAACATAAAAATCAGCAGAGAAATAATAATACAGTTCCTGGGTACTACAGGGTGGCAGGGGCCACAGAGCTCTGGTGGTATGAGACAGTTCTTATTATCTGCAAGTTGGAAAGTCCTTACCAGGCTCAACTGTAGCAATGAGGAAAGCCCAGGGTCGTACCAGCTGGTGTTCCAGGGAAAGCTGGACTGCTGTAGATAAAATGCTGCTGTGGGTACTGGTTAGAACCAGACAGGTGTTGGCACGGAGTGGATACTGGCTGGAACCAGTTAAATAATAAATAAAGCTTGAGAGCGATGCAATATAGATGAAATGTAGAATTTGAGAGCGGAGAAATAATAATACCGGTGGAGAGTGGTAAACTGCAGAAAGGACACCGGCCCTTTAAGAGAAGCTGTACACTGCTGGAAGCTGAGCTGGAAGCAGGTGATGTTGTAGCTGGAAACAGGTGAGTCCAGAATGGATCGGAGAGTCAGGCTACACCGCAGATGGAATGCTGGTGCGGGTCTCTATAGCAGAAGTCTGGAGACAGGAGCTGGAACCTGGAAGACAATCACAGGAGAGAGACAAACTGGAACTAGGTTTGACAACCAAAGCACTGACGCCTTCCTTGCTCAGGCACAACCTATTTATACCTGCAGCAAGGAAGGCATTGGCTAGGCAATTATGCAAATTAATAATACTGACAACGGATTGGTAGGAAAGATCAGCTGACAGAATCCAAGATGGCTGCGCCCATGCAGACACTTGGAGGGAAGTTTGGATTGTAATCCATGTGGTCTGGAAAACAGTAATGGCGGCGCCGGCCACCGGAGACAGGAGACGCCAGGCTGACAGATGCACATCCGACCACGCGGACACAGCGGAGGCCGCGGCTGATGTAATCGCCACTCTGAATGCAGAAGCTCAGGGACGGCGGCGGAGGCCGCGGGAGACGCCATGCCAGATGTATAAGACGTTACTGTGACTGCGTCCAGAGAGACAGGAGAGGATGCGGGAATGTGCACATCAGGATAACAGATGGGATCCGGTCCTGGAGCGCTGAGCCAGCCTTAGGAGGCATCTGATAGGTAAGAAATGGCGTCCAGATACCCGGATCGTGACAAGTTTATTTTATATAAATATATGGAATGCACTGTTATTGTGTGATGTTACGTATATATACATTATTTGTATTATTTATTGCGTAGATGTTACAGAAGGTGCCTCTATAGCTGTACTCCAGTATCTGCCAGATGTGGCAGTCTATAAACATGTTGTAGGCTATATAACCAATATTTTGAAGTGGCCTATACCACATATAGGAAAGGTTGTTAGATTGAGTTTCGAAAAATCCACCCCTCTTGATCCATATTTGTTTACAGCACACGATATTCCTGGGCAGTCTCCTATCCCTGTACTGGCCGGGCCAACACTGCTTGGCTTCCAAGATCGAGGGTATTTGGGCATGTCCAGTGTGGTATGGCTGTAACTAGGATCTGGAGTATGAGATGGAGAGAGTGTCCCGCATTTGGGAATACACTGTAAAGTGCCCCTACTCATGGACCAAGCAGGAAAGAAGAAGCAGAGATGGTTCAAGAAAGAGAATGATGCCACTTATGTTCATAGGAAGGGGGCTATTTCATAGCTTTCGTTAAATCCGTCTTGGGTGGAGAGATCCTATTTCATAAATCCAGAACATCTCGCATCTTGATAAGAGGTTGGAGATATCCCTCCCTCTTTCTCCTAGTGTGACAAGTTCTATGCCTTTAAACGTGAGTTACTCTGGATTAGAGCAGTGGTGTTGCAGAAAGTGTTTTGAGACCGCATGTGTTTGAACCTTATTTCTGATGTTCCTCATATGTTCCTTGATACAGAGTTTTAATGGTCTTTTTGTCTTACCGACATATTTCATTTTACATGGGCATTCTAGTAGGTAGATAACTGAGGACACGTTGTAGTTTATAAATTGCTTGATCTTATATTCCTTCTTTCTATCTTTCTGTTCGGGTGTAAGTACCTGCAGATATTGCAATTACCACACTTGTAACATCCCACACATCTCGGCAGGGATGTTGTTGGTGTTTCATAACTCTTTAACATGCTGGGTGCAAGGAGGTCCTTCAGATTCTGAGATTTCCTGAAGACCATCTGAGGTTCACTTGGTAGATAGTCCTTCCAATGTGTCCTGAGTACTTTATTAATCTGATTTTCATGCCTGCTGTAAGTGGTGATGAATCTGATGCTGTCCTCTTTCTTCTCTTTTAGTTTATACCTCAGTAGTTGTCTCCTCTCTATGGCCTTTGATTTTGTGTTGGCTTCTTCCAAAATACATTGAGGATATCCCTTTTCCTTAAACTTCTCCGTGTACACAGATAATTGTGAGTCACGGTCTTCTGTAGTTTTACAGTTTCATGTAGTCCTGTTGAATTGTGAAAAAGGAATGTTGTTTTTCCATCATTTGAGGTGGTTACTTTTGTAATGTACATAACTGTTCATGTCAACATGTTTAATAAAGTTCTTTGTTACAGTCTCCTTTCCCGAGTGTGTTAATACGAGGTCCAGAAATTCTATCTGCTCTGTGCTGTCATTGGACGTGAATCTCAGGTTCATATTATTATCTGATATATACATTAAAAAGTCCTTAAAAGTGGATCCATCACCATCCCATATGGTGATGGATCCACTTGAAACAGTTGAAAAAACATTGAACAACATCAAGGAAAGGTAACTTACTTTTACAACTTATTCCTACTCCACTTTAACCCAAGAAAAACACAAACAACCACAGCATGTTCATCAAACTACTGTTTCTTATTTCTATTCATGGAATTCTCACCAAATTTCACACATTTTACACTCACCCTGAAACTCACCCCTCTGTGCACATTACAGCTTCTATTCTCCACTCCCCTCTTCTAACCACTCATGAGCTTTATACTTACTTCTCTGCAAGTACTTTGACAACCACAATTGGCCACCAAAATAAACACTCGCAAACATCTACCAATATTTATCTCACTCTTCTGCTTTTATTAGCTGGTGACATATCACCAAATCCAGGCCCCAACCACCTTTCCCTCTCACACTCGGCTGTCTCAAAACAACATAGAAATCCATCTAACCTCATAAATATCACGTGTCTCCCATCCCCCTACAAGTCACTAAAATGTGCCTTATTGAATGCACGCTCTGTTTGCAAAAATTTAACATCCATCCATGACCTCTTCATATCTCACAACTTTAATCTGCTGGCTATAACAGAAACATGGCTCACACAATCAGACACGGCCTCCCCTGCAGCACTGTCACACGGTGGTTTCCACTTCACACACATATCTAGGCCTAATAATAGTAAAGGTGGTGGGGTTGGAATCTTACTGTCACAGTTTTTCACATACACTGTTCTTCCTCAGGTTCCATCACTCGCATTCACATCATTTGAAGTTCACTATCAGGATTTTCACCCCCTTCTCTCTGCGTGTTGCAGCTATCTATCGCCCTCCTGGGCAACCTAAACAACAATTTCTAGAAGATTTTTCTGCCTGGCTCCCACACTTCTTATCCTCTGACATCTCCACCATCATTATGGGCGATTTCAATATAGCTCTTGACAGTCCACAATCTGTTCATGCATCCAAACTCCTCTCTCTAACCTCCTCTCTTGGCCTAACCCAATGGTCCGACTCCTCTACTTACCAGGAGGGCCACTGCCTTGATCTTGTGTTCACCAGGCTCTGCTCAGTTTCCCAACTCATTAACACTCCTTTCCCTCTCTCTGATCACAACCTGATCACCTTCACAATCTCTTTTATTACTTTAAATTCTAGGACACTAAAACCAAGCAAGCCTCCTCTAACACGCAGAAATACTAACAATATAAATTTTCAACAACTTTCCACTTCTCTGCAACAACGTCTCTCACCAATCTCTACATTCACCACACCTGACACTGCTGTATCCCACCTGCACCAGACCCTAGAGAGTGCCCTTGATGAAGTTGCTCCAGCTACCCATCACACTCCACGTAGGCTTAGATGCCAACCATGGCACTCTAAATCAACAAGACACCTACAAAAACTGTCACATAAGGTAGAACGTCAGTGGCGGAAATCTCAGAATCCAAGTGACTTTCTCACATATAAGACTATCTACCACTCCTATCGTCAGGCCCTGGACACTGCCAAACAAACATATTTCCAATCTCTCATCTCTTATCATGCCACCAACCCCAAACGACTTTTTAATACATTTAAATCACTTCTTTACCCTCCCTCACCTCCCCCACTAGCTACTATCAGTGCACAAGAACTTGCTTCCTACTTCAAGGATAAGATTGATAAAATCTGAGATGAAATGGTATGCTCTAACTCAGCCAGTGACCTGCTCAAATCCCTATCTGAACCCTCTGGCACTTTCTCGTCATTTGATCCCACAAGTGAAGATGAAGTATCAACACTCTTTTCATCCTCCTACTCCACTACCTCTCCTCTAGATCCTATACCCTCACAGGTCAGCAAAAGTTTGTCTCCTGTGCTTATCCCAACCTTAACTAAAATCTGTAATCTCTCTGTCTCTACTGGCATCTTTACATCTCTGTTTAAACATGCAGTGATTACTCCCATTCTGAAAAAACACAACTCTGACCCAAACACACTCTCTAACTACCGTCCCATTTCTCAGCTACCCAGTCCCTCCAAGCTACTTGAGAGACTTGCCTACACTCGCCTTACACACTTTCTTAACTCCCACAACTTACTGGACCCACTTCAGTCAGGCTTTCGTGCCCAACACTCCACGGAGATGGCACTGACCAAAGTAGTGAATGATCTGGTCACTGCTAGATCAAAAGGCCATTACACACTACTTATTCTTCTAGATCTCTCTGCTGCTTTTGACACTGTTTACCACTCTCTTCTCATACAAACACTAGAGTCCCTAGGTCTTCAGGACACAGCCCTTACTTGGTTCTCATCCTACCTATCTAATGGATCTTTCAGTGTTCGCTTCTCTGATTCTACCTCCTCTTCTCTACCTCTATCAGTTGGAGTACCGCAAGGCTCAGTCTTAGTTCCTCTGCTTTTCTCAATCTATATCTCCTCTCTTGGTAAACTAATCAGCTCCTTCGGATCTCAGTATCATTTGTACGCTGATGATACTCAAATCTACCTATCCTCCCCAGATTTATCACCATCTGTATTGGCTTGTGTCACTGGATGCCTGTCTGCCATTTCATCTTGGATGTCATCTCGCCATCTCAAACTCAACATTTCCAAAACAAAATTAATTAATTTCCTACCAGCTAAGGGTAGTTACCAACCTGATATTGCCATAACTGTTGACAATGCAACTATCGACCCTAACCCACAAGCTCGCTGCCTAGGTGTCATCCTTGACTCTAAACTGTTGTTTGTTCCACACATTCAATCTGTCTCTAAATCATGTTACATGCACCTTAAAAACATATCCAAAATATGCCCTTATCTTACACAAGACACTGCAAAAACTCTGATCCATGCACTCATCATCTCCCGCATTGATTATTGTAATAGTCTCCTTACTGGTCTTCCCAAACATAGGCTCTCACCACTTCAATCCATTTTAAATGCAGCTGCGAGGCTAATCTTCTTCGCCAGACGTTCTTCGTCTGCTGATCCGCTCTGTCAGTCCCTCCATTGGTTACCGGTATTCTACCGTGTCAAATATAAAATACTTTTACTTACATACAAGGCTATTACCCAAACTGCACCATCATACATCTCCTCACTCACCTCAAAATATCTCCCTACCAGACCCCTCTGCTCTGCACAAGATCTGCGTCTCTCATCCAGATGTATTACCTGTTCCCACTCAAAATTACAGGAATTTACCCGGGCTTCACCCACTCTGTGGAATGCCCTCCCACGCACAATAAGACTCTCCACTAGTCTCCAAACCTTTAAACGTTCCCTTAAAACTCATCTCTTCAGACAAGCCTACCAAATTCCTGACCCACACACATAACCTTCAATGCTTCCCTATCCAGTTACATTCCCTCTGCACAGTCCCCATAACCTCACATTTTGTCTTCCAACATTGCTGGGTGATCATATCATTCAACCCACTAAGAAGCTAGCAATCTGGGGAAACATTATGTAACAAGTTGCATCTATCCTTGTGTATGAATACCTATTTCCCTCTAGATTGTAAGCTTGCGAGCAGGGCCTTCCTACCGCTATGTCTGTCTTTGCCCTGTTTTGTTCTATAACTGTTGTTCTAATTGTAAAGCGCAACGGAATATGCTGCGCTATATAAGAAACTGCTAATAAATAATAAATAAATAAATCCCATATAATTAAAATATCATCTATATATCTTTTATAAAATACAATATTTTGTTTAAAAGGGTGATTCGAGTGAACATATTCATTTTCCCAGTGGCCCATAAATAGGTTGGCGAAACTGGGCGCAAAGATGGTGCCCATCATCGTCCCGCATATCTGGAGGTAGAAGCGATCCAAAAACTGAAAATAGTTATGTTTCAATATAAAATTCATTAGTTCACAGATAACATTTTGGTGATCCTCATTGATAAGGTGGTCCTTTTCAATGAAAAAATTGCATGCCTCAATCCCCTTCTCATGTTGGATGCACGTATAAAGAGATTGCACATCTATGGTGGCCCATCTGTATGTGTCCTTCCATTCCAAGAGTTCCATGAGGTTTAGAACTGAGGTGGTATCCTTTAAATATGAAGGTAAGTCTATTACATATTTTCTTAGGAATATATCCACATATTCAGACAGGTGTGACATAAGTGAGTCAATTCCTGCCACGATGGGCCTCCCCGTTGGATTCGTTAGTGACTTATGCACTTTCGGAAGAAAGTTAAAAATGGGGGTAACGGTATTCAAGAGGAACTGATATTCTTCCTTAGTTAGTGTCCCACCGCAGAGACCTCTTAGGAGGATACCTCTAAGTTCTTCCACAAATATATCCTTTGGGTCCACCGGTAGTAGTTTATACGAAGACCTGTCTCCCAGTAGTCTTTTGGCCTCTGTGACATATGTCATGCGATCCATAATTAATTACCAGCCCCGTTTGTCAGCAGGTTTTAAAATAATATCCTTATTATCCTGTAGTTGTTTTATTGCTTGCATCTCTCTGTTCGTCAGATTCTTCTCCTTGATAGGTTTGATCTTGGCGTCACACAGATCTTTCTTCACCAGGTCATAAAAGATGCCAATGTTATGTCCTTTGGACTCCAGTGGGTAAAACTTAGAAGTAGGGCTTAGGCCTGACTTAGACTGTTCATAATTCTGTAGCACAGCATCTTCCTTTCTAAGAAAATGACGCTTGAGGGTGAGCTTCCTAACGAATTTATTTAAATCCACGAAGACATCAAATTTGTTCTCTCCTGGTGGTCTCTCCTCCATACTTACTGTGACCGGATGGTCCCGTACGAAATCCCTCACCGCTTTCGTGTCCTGTCCCAAGTACACAGAATGGATGTTTAGGTCACGTGGGACCTGGCCTCATAGGGAATTCCCGCTTACCGTCAGTAACCGCCTGTTACTGACTCCACCCACTGTGCAGTGGGCGGTTTACGCTGCCACCACCAGACTCCTAACCTGCCGTGGCGTCTGGAACCACGGTTCTGCTCTGCATGCATCGACACGCCGCCTTACCACACCTGTGTGGTGTTGCCGAATCCCCAAACGTTGCTTGCCCAAGCACAGCATGGTAGCAGGCCGAAGGCAGAGCTTGGAGACGCTGGTTACAACTCGGTCAGCCAGAGAACGGAGCTAGGTTTCGCCTAGCCCTGCAGGTCACAAGATGAAGCGATCTTCTTGAGGCAAATGATTTATTTGCAATAGTTCTAAAGAGAACTCTTCCCTATTGCTAGGGGCAACAGCATACAGCAAGATGTTACAGCAGAAAGTAGTTGATATAATACACTTTTAAGATCACAGGCCTCCTCTTTTATTACAGTTATACCACAATGCATCTCAGTGGGTAGTTTCCCCTGAGTCCTTTCCATCCAATCAGGATAACTTACAAAATATAAATATATTAAATTTTAAAAGGATATAAGTGCATGAAGCAATTTCCTCCATCCTGTCATACACAACGTTTGGTGTCATCTTAAACGCCATCCTTTCCCACCTGGCAGTTTAACATTCACTATTTATCACATAGCTTCAAAATACGGTTTGTATTTGATTTCCCAAACAAATGTTCTTCCTTCCTGCATCTACCATTCAAGATTCATATATCAATTAAACCAGCTACATAAATAAATACAGGTTTCCATACCCTTAGCAATCCCCATATACCACTGTACATATGGGATAAGGAAATTCCCCCTGATTAACATCTTTCTCTAAGGAACTCACACCCAGCCTTTACCTGCTGTGCACTGTCCAACATCAAAAAGGTTTTGTCATTCACACATCTGCTAGCAGAGGTCAATTAGCATGCCATTTCCTAGTCACAGAAGCTAGGGGATGCTTATTCAGACAGATATAGTAAGTGCATTTTTTTCTCTTTAAAATACAGGTGAGTATATCTTAAATATAAATACATTTAAACATGCAATCCTACAATTGTGCACAGAGCACTACATATGACATGTTAAATCACATCATTAAACATATTTTTAAACAATCCGCGCCAAGCGCCGTAAGTACGTTTAACAGTGATGCCAAGTGCCTATTGTCCTCAAAATGGCGCCGGGCACTTAGGGGTTAACCCCTTACGTGCCGTGGCCGCCATTAACCATGTGGCCACCAGAGTCTCAGGCCACACTTACCTTCCCCCAATGGCCCCCTATCACTCCCCTTCTGCAGCCAAAACCTAACCTTCCCTGGAGGTGTCTAACCCCAACATCCCTCCCTGCAGCCTAACCCTAACCCCCTCCCCCATGGCTTACCTGTACTGTGTCCTGGGAGGGGACCAATCGGGATTTTGGGTTTCGGTTTTCCGGACCTAGATTCTGATCCCATTCAGGATTCTGGTTCCGGTCCTCTTAGCTGTGTCAGGATCCCAGCGTCGGTGTTTTACAGCCAGGATACTGACTATAAGGATCCTGACTGGATACCAGTACATCAGCCAATGTTGTCACCCAGTTGAAGAGGTCATCAGAAAATTATTATTTTACATTAAGAATTTTACAGAGAATATAATTAATAACTACTTAACTGGCATGGTCAGATCACATGTGACTGCACCACCCCACTGTGTCCCCGAGTTTTTGATAAGGAGATCTGTTCTGCAGATGTGCATATATAATATTTAAATTTAAAAAAAATACTTTTAAACTATATTACATAAAAAAAATAATTGAACGGTTTTAAGGAAAAAATTGTCAAGTTAAGTGGTAAATAGGTTTCTTCAAATCTATCTGATCAACTTTAAAATATACTATGAGTTTTACTGTAAGAACCTACGTTACAAAAGTTATGGTATTGTAGGATGTGAAATATTTCGGTATAAGTAAAGTCATGGCTAAAAATTCTTATAGATACATATATACAATAGGGATGAGCGGGTTCGGTTCTCTGATAACGGAACCATACCAAACTTCACCCTTTGAGTCCGGTTCCAAGCCAGGCTCAGGTTTTCCCGCCTGACTCGGAAATCAGAACAAAGCAAAATGTCATCCCGCTGTCGGAATCTCGCGGTAGCCACGCATCCTCGCCATTTTCACTCCGGCATTGGAGAGTGTAGAGAGAGGACGTGTCTCCGTCCTCAGTGTCCTCTGTGGTAGTGTCTTGTGCAGTATTTGTCCAGTCACAGTGTTTGTGTCCTCTTGCTGCCATATGTCCATTGCTGCTGTGTTGTACTGCATCAGTTCAGTGCTGGTGTATTGTGCTGCATCAGTCGAGTGGTAGTGTCCTGCAGGGACGTGGAGGCAGGGGAGGCTAACATTAGAGGTGCCGCTTTCATACAGGGACATGCTTTTAACCCATGAAAGCACGCCACTGTCAGTGAGGCCACATTGATCGGCCAGAGGATCCATCACTGGATCCGCTGTCAATCACTGTGTTGGCGCGGCGGAGGTGTGGGTGGCAGGAGGCGGCGGAGGTGCGGTCGGCGATGAGAGTATTAGCGGCAGGCAGGGATCCGAGATCCCTGCCTGCCATTCTGCAGAGTTTGGCAGAGGAGCGGTACCAATTTAAAAATGGCACCTCAGCATCATTTTTGAAATTCAAGATGGCCGCCGCGAGCCATTCACGGCTCGCTGCGTCATTGCCCTGCCCCCTCCGGCTGACTTATATAAGTCAGCGTGAGACAGCGGCATCAGTCCAACGGCGGAGGAGGAGCAGAGAAGAGCTACTGAAGACAGAAGATGACGGAAGTCCTGGATGGGCTGCGGCTATGCAAAAGAGCACACCTGGTGAAGACGCCGGAAGCCCTGGGGAAGGCGGCAGCCATACAAAAGAGCTTAAAGGCCACCTCCCCCCCAGGTGAAGATGCCGGAGGAATACGCTGGATGCCCAGGGGACGCGACGCCCCCCCAAGTGAAGACACCGGAAGCCCCGGGGACGCGACGGCCATGCAAAAGAGCTTAAAGGCCACCGCCCCCAGGTGAAGTCCCTGACTAATAAACTCTTTTTTTTTAAAGATAGTGTGGTGTTTTTATTTTAATATTTTCTTTTATATTTACAGGTGGACTACAGGTGCCAGCGGGCCCATTATGTCCAGGAATGCTGGCAGTTGTGGTTCTCCAAGTGAAAGCATGCTGGGGCAGGCTTGCTGGGACCTGTAGGCCACCTGTAAAGAACAATATTAACACTGAATCCCGCACCCACCGCCACCAGGGGTGCGGGGCATAGCACTGGGCTATCAGCTCAGTGCTGGTTATTGCTTGGGAGGGGGGACCCCATTTTTATTTTTTGGGCTCCCCACTTCCGAGGAATTCCATCCCTGGGCTGACTAGTTTTTGGGGGCAGATTAATGTTATGGCAGGGGGACCCAATACCGAGTGTCTCCCCTGCTATGGCTGGTTCTGCCTGGTGCTGGTTTTAGCAATGTATGGGGGACTACACCCCCCCGCCCCCCATTGTATGGGGGAGGAATGATTAGCTGCCAGTGCCTACCCAGCCACTGACCTCACCGCACGACACTGGTGTCCTGTGCATCAGCCATCAGTCATTCCAGTGACCAGGCAGTCATAGTGTTTGTGTCCTCTTGCTGCCATATGTCCATTGCTGCTGTGTAGTGCTGCATCAGTTCAGTGTTGCTGTGTTTTGCTGCATCAGGCCAGTGGTAGTGTCCTGGCCATCAGTCATTCCAGTGACCAGGCAGCCACTGCTGCACTATAATAATAATAATCATAATAATAATAATAATAACAACAAGTCCCTTACAGTGTTGCTGTACTGCATCAGACCAGTGGTAGAGTCCTGGCCATCAGCCATCAGTCATTCCTGTGCCACATATTGTGTTATATTACTCCAAAAAAATAATGGAGAACAAAAATTTTGAGGATAAAATAGGGTAAGATCAAGAACCACTTCCTCCTAGTGCTGAAGCTGCTGCCACTAGCCATGACATAGACGATGAAATGCCATCAACGTCGTCTGCCAAGGCCGATGCCCAATGTGATAGTAGAGGGCATGTAAAATCCAAAAAGCCAAAGTTCAGTATAAAGAGCCAAAGAAAGAAATGTAAATGGTCTGAGGAGAAACCAGCCAATATGTAATTTACGACACGGAGTGGCAAGGAACGGCTGAGGCCCTGGCCTATGTTTATGACTAGTGGTTCAGCTTCACATGTTGATGGAAGCCCTCATAACTGAGGCCTTGACATTTATGTTGGTGTTAGACGTGCGTCCGGTATCCGTCATTAGTGCAGTGGGATTTAGACAATTGATGGAGGTATTGTGTCCCCGGTACCAAATCCCATCTAGATTCCACTTCACTAGGCAGGCAATACCGAGATTTTGCCATTTAATTACAGTGATTTGGACGTATTATTCTAGTGATTTGGAAGTATAATTCCAGTGATTTTGCAGTATAATTCCAGTGATTTTGCAGTATAATTCCAGTAATTTTGCTATTTAATTCCAGTGATTTGGACGTATAATTCCAGTGATTTTGCAGTATAATTCCAGTGATTTTGCCATTTAATTCCATTGATTTGGACGTATATTTCCACTCATTTGTACACATAATTACAGTGATTTTGCAGTATAATTCTAGTGATTTTGCAGTATAATCACAGTGATTATTTTATTTATTTTTATTTATTAACAGTTTCTTATATAGCGCAGCATATTCCGTTGCGCTTTACAATTAGAACAACAGTAATAGAACAAAACTGGGTAAAAACAGACAGACATAGAGGTAGGAAGGCCCTGCTCGCAAGCTTACAATCTGTAGTTATACAATCTATCTGATATATTTAATTCCAGTGATTTGGACGTATAATTCCAGTGATTTTGCCATTTAATTCCAGTGATTTGGACATATAATTCCAGTGATTTTGAAGTATAATTCCAGTGATTTTGCTATTTAATTCCAGTGATTTGGACATATAATTCCAGTGATTTTTCCATTTAATTCCAGTGATTTAGATGTATAATTCCATTGATTTGTACATATAATTCCAGTGGTAATTGTTTGTGTCACTTGGCTTAGTCATACAGCTACCTCATTGCACCTCTTCGACATCTTTGCATGAGGTGCTTTTTGGGGGCTAGTTTTTGAAAAGTGCCATCCTGCCTGACACTGCCGTATGAGTCCAGGGGTACTGCTGTATTAGTCCTGGGGTACTGCCGTATAAGTCCACCAATTGCAGATTTATTTTTAAATGATAGGGGCGTGCTTGAGATGCTGTCAGTGGACCGATCAATTGCGGCCCACTCTCAACATTCAGCCACTGTGTGACTTTTTAGATGGGCCAGGTGGTTGTGTCGCTTAGCTTAGTCATACAGCAACCTCGGTGCACCTTTTTTTTTTCTTTGCATCATGTGCTGCTTGGGGCCTTTTTTTGATATCTGCCCTCCTGTCTGCCACTGCAGTGGCACTCCTAGATGGGTCAGTTGTTTGTGTCGCTTGGCTTAGTCATACAGCTACCTCATTGCACCTCTTCTACATCTTTGCATGAGGTGCTGTTTGGGGCCTAATTTTTGAAAAGTGCCATCCTGTCTGACACTGCAGTGCCACTCCTAGATGGGCCAGGTGTTTGTGCCGCACACTTGTGTCGCTTGGCTTCGTCATACAGCAGCCTCGGTGCACCTCTTTTTCTTCATTGCATCATGTGCTGTTTGTGGACTAGTTTTTGAATAGTGCCATCTTGTGTGCAACTGCAGTGCCACTCCTAGATGGGCCAGGTGTTTGTGCCGCACACTTGTGTCGCTTAGCTTAGTCATACAGCCACCTCGATGCAACCTTTTGGCCTAAAAACAATATTGTGAGGTGTGAGGTGTTCAGAATAGACTGGAAAGGAGTGGAAATGAATGTTATTGAGGTTAATAATACCGTTGGAGCAAAATTACCCCCAAATTCTGTGATTTTAGCTGTTTTTATGTTTTCCCCCCAAAAATCATCCAGACCCAAAACCAAAACCAAAACATGAAAGGGTGGTTTTGGCAAAACCAAGCCAAAACCAAAACACAAAAGTGGAATTAGAACCAAAACCAAAACACAAAACACGAGAAGTGCCAGCCTCACATCTCTACAATGCATTGTTACAGTTTCATAGCAATTGTTAGATTTATATAATGTATCTTGTTAAACTGAACAGCTCCTTCTCATACTTGTTCCTGTACTTATCTACATTTTTTGCTGTGCTTTTTATCAATCGGTAAAGCCTAAACTAGTGGTTCCCAAACTCAGTCCTCAAAGCACCCTAACAGTGCAGGTTTTAAGGATATCATAATCAGTCGATTTAATTTAATCATCTGTGCACAAGAATGTATATTCTCAAAACCTGGACTGTTAGGGTGTTTTGAGCAGGGCGGATTAAGCCTTGGGGGACCCAGGGCACCTAAGACAGGGAAGCCCAGGGGAAAGGCGGTATATATATTAGATTTTTATGTATATTAAATTGAAACCAATGGTGTACACTTAAACAACCTTAAAATACACATTAAAAATAATAATCTTGCAAACATGCAATAGCAGTAGTCTCCGTACTACGTAGACACTGGGACAGGACTCAAGATGACTCTTCGTGTGTGTGTCTCTCTCTCTAGACCTGAATGCTCTCATTAGATAACAGGTTACACAGGACCCAGACACCCCGGCAGCGAGGAGGAGAAGCTGGGAACCCTGGATCACTTACAGCTTTTATCTCCCTTCCCTCCTATCTCTCCTGTGGACAGGAAGCTTCATCGGTAGTTCATGAATCCTGATACTCCTGTATCTCTGCCTGCACTGCATACTGTCCTGCTCTCATTCTGGCTGCCTGGTTCTGCTGCTGCACAAGAGGGAGAGCTAGTGATGTCAGCGTACTTCAGATGGGGAGCCCCCTGACAGAGGGGGGCCCAGGGTGAACTATCCCCTGCATCCCCCCCCCCTTAAACTGGATATGGCTTTGAAGACCGCATTTGGGAATCGCTGGCCTGCACTGTTACCAATACTTTATTACACTGGACATTCTAAACTGGATATAGAATATGTTATGCCTTATACTTATTTTGTATAGTGCCAAAGGTGCAGATTATCTCTTTTACTGTATGTATATAAGTCGAACTATGTGTCCTGTTATTTTGTCTAACTGATTCTAAATAAGTTTAATATATATTTATTTCATTCATATATCCAGATGTCCATTAAATACTTTACATATAAAGGAGTAAACTTTTCTCCTGGATCATACTCAGACAAGGCTCTTAGTTTTGCAGAAAATGAATTCAAAGTTCTGGATGATGATGTTTACATTGTTACTTATCCTAAATCAGGTAACTAAAACTCCTGCTACTTATTCTATATCTGCATTACTTGCTTATTATTGTATGTTTGTCATTTATGCCTAAAACAATCAGCGATAATTCTCATGCTATTTTCTTTTCAATGCAGATGTGTTTAGAATTTTTTATATTTTATTTTGTATATGAAAGTCCTTCCCCTAGATCTGTGTACATAAATGAAATGTTTAGTTATACGTCCAACACTCCTGCATGGACTGCTAATGCTGGACTAGATCATATACTTTTATTTAATAAAATTTTTACACAGTATAGGAATCTTTAAAGATTAGCAAAATACAGGCTGTCTATAATTAATGTTCACTTATTTCAATCAGTCTACAGCAAAAACTAATCAGAATTTTTGCAAATTTTCAGTATGTCTGAAATTCACGGTAAAATTTTTTTTTATCAAAAAATCATCATCAGGGTGCTTTTCTTCTACTTGTAAGGTATCAAATGTAAAATTTCCTTTAGCATGTCATCCCTCTTATCAATATTTACAGTAAGTGATACCTGCACAACCTTTTTCATTCTCATTTTGTCTTAAATTCAAAATTATGTTAAATTTACGAGATGTGCATTATTGGTGAAATAGGGGGTGATTCAGAGTTGATCGTTGTGACCGGACGGTCCCGTATGAAAGCCCTCAGACGCTGGTTACAACCCGGACAGCCGGAGAACGGAGCTAGGTTTTGCCTAGCCCTGCTGGTCACAAGATGAAGCGGTCTTTTTGAGGCAAATGATTTATTTGCAATAGTTCTAAAGAGACCGTTACAGCCTATTATGCAGACGAGAGGCATACTGGATTTTTAGAATGGGAACATTGATGCCTGGTGGCCTGAATGACACGGTGGAACTAAATAGGGTGTGAGATATGTGTTTTCTTATAGGTATGAATTTGATTAAATAAAATCATATGGATGACTTTACATATATATATATATATATATATATAATTATAATTATAATTAATAACTATATGAGAGAAGACTTAAGGAATTAATTTATATAAGTAAATCCATACTGATATATAAACTGTGATGGAGAACTAGCCCCAATAGGGGGCACTAGAGATGCGGACTAGATCTGGCACCTATGTACAAGAGGCTAAGAATAGAGACAACAAATAGATAATTTAAAAAAAAATATATATTTTTTATTAATATGTGCTTAGGTGTATGTGGGTGTATATATATTGCTAATACAATACTATGGAACGTAGATTGAGGTTTTTACATTTAGAGCCCACATAACACTTCCTGATTGAAAATGAGGCTTGGTTCTATGTAATAAGCCTATATGGAGCCGTAGGAATACTTCCTAGTAAGCAAAAATGAAAACGAGGCTTGGTTCTGCAGAGTATAAGGGAGATAACAAGATTGAAAGAGAGGCTTGAATCGCGGGCGCAGTGCGCATGCGCGAGCCGCGAAAATGGTTATTTAAAGACCAAACTATACACCCAAGCACTACTGACACTGAGGAAGCCGCTGATGATAATTAGGAGGCGGAGAAATGCGTATGTCATGGACAGGACACCTTTGGAGAGGAAAAACACTCCTGCAGCAATTGTTTGGTAAGCCGGCCGGCTCATTTCCATTTCAATACCCCAGTGCTAAGGGGGAACAAAACGGACTCTATACAACAGCCTGAAAATACAGGCAAGGCTACCAGCAAAAGGAGCAGCTGTGAGAGGTATTATTGGTGCTTTGCATGGTGCACTTAAAAGAACTGTTTTTCCACTAACCAGCAGTGATATAGGTGCATGTGCATAAGTGTGCCTGAAAGAACGGCTTTCTACTAACACGCTTTAATATCTATGCATATGCATGGCATGCTTTAAAAGAACTGCCTAATACCTATTTGATCTGATATTGGTACATTTGCATGGTGTACCTGAAAGAACCATTCTAGAAACATCTGCAGTGGGACTCTTATTTGCATACTACAGCTGATTGTTTGCCTCCAGAGATTATAGATGGATATCTCTGTAACTACAACATAAAATTAGAGCTTTATTGTAGCAAATAGAGTGCTGGAATTGGCAGCTCCGTAAGTGGTTAAGTGATACTGTTTTTTATATATATATTGTGGAATATAATATATTTTTAAACAATACTGGCCAGTATTTATATGTGTTATTGCAATTCATTGTGTTTTATTTTATAAAAGTTTATCAAAGTAAGAAGCGCTGTCTCATACTCTCTTCTTTTCAGTTCTAAAGAGAATTCTTCCCTATTGCTAGGGGCAACATCATGCAGCAAGATGTTCACAGCAGTATGTAGTTGATATAATACACTGTGAAGCTCACAGGCTTCCTCTTTGTATACAGTAAAACCACAATGCATCTCAGGATGTAGTCCCCCCTGAGTCCTTTCCATCCAATCAGAATAACTCACAAAATATAAATAAATTACATTTTAAAATGATATAAGTGCATGAAGCAATTTCCTCCTTCCTGTCACACACAAAGTTTGGTATAATTTAAACTCCATTCCTTCCACCTGGGAGTTTACACTTCACCATTGATACATTTATCACATAGTTTCAAAATATGGTTTGTATTTGATTTCCCAAACAAATGTTTCTCATCCTTTTCCTGTCACACCCAAAGTTCTTGTAATGTAAACATAATCTGCACTCTACATAGTGCAGACTAGGAAATGTTACATCAGGCTGTTGTTGCCCACAAGTTTGCATTCATAAAACACAATCTGATTAACATGTTCCTGTCTCATTCACATCTCCATGCAAACCCCTTTGAGGGTGACACCTGGGTGCAGGCCACACCCCCAGCACCCCCTTTCTGACGCCACAGATTTTTACAAGCAGTAAGTGGAAATAGAAAAAATTGTCCACTGCTACAGGTATTTTATATTCTGAGCCTAAATATTTGGACTCTGTTGCCTCTTAATAATATTAGAATTAATCCTCAATGTGTGATGTTGTATGTGTCTGTGTGGGTATATTGAATTGAAAATTCTCTTATTTCTCATACGTCCTAGAGGATGCTGGGGTCACTTCAAGAACCATGGGTATAGACGGGATCCACAGGAGACATGGGCACTTTAAGACTTTCAAAGGGTGTGGCCTGGCTCCTCCCTCTATGCCCCTCCTCCAGACTCCAGTTTAGAATCTGTGCCCAGTGAGACTGGATGCACTCTGAAGAGCTCTACTGAGTTTCTCTGAAAAAGACTTATGTTAGGTTTTTATTTTCAGGGAGAACTTCTGGCAACAGCCTCCCTGCTTCATGGGACTTAGGGGAGAGAAGTCAGGCCTACTTCTGTGAGTTTCAAGGCTCTGCTTCTTTCGTTACAGGACACCATTAGCTCCTGAGGGTTTGATCACTAGGTACGCCTAGGGGCTCATTCCCAGAGCCGCCCGTCACCCCCTTTGCAGAGTCAGAAGACAGGTGAGTAGAAGAAGCAAATAAGACTTCAGTGACGGCTACTGAGGTACCGCACAGCGATCGCACGCTGCGCGCCATGCTCCCACACACAGAGGTACTACAGGATGCAGGGCGCAGGGGGGGGGGGGCGCCCTGGGCAGCATATATACCTCAATATAAGACTGGCAGCAGGGGACATAGGTGCCAGGGTACTGTGCTAACCCCCGCCAGTATAAAGATTTTTAATAAAAATAGCGGGACTGAAGCGCGCCATTACGGGGGCGGGGCTTAGCCCTCACAGCTCACACAGCCAGTTCCATTTTCTCTTGCAGAGATGCTGGTCCTTCCTAACACTGCTGAAAGTATCAGGGTGCAAAACGGGGGGGGGGGCACAGTAAATTTGGTGCAATATATGTTTAATAAAAAGCGCTGCAGGTTTGGGGCATTCTATAGTGTTCAGAACTGTTGATCAAGCACTGGGTTATGAGCTGGCATTCTCTATCTGTGTCTCTCTGACATGTTTGGTACATGTGTGTCGGCATGTCTGAGGCGGAGTGCTTCCCACAAACGGCTGTGGGAGTGACCCTGTCGGCACCGCAGACTCCTGATGGTACTTGGTACATGTGTGTTAACATGTCGGTGGATGAGTGTTTTTCCCAAGAGAAAACTATATTAGGGACACAGACGTGTGTGGGTGGCCCTGTTGGCACCACCAATATCTGACTGGGTAAAAAAAAAATGTACAAAAATTTCATGTTAATGTAATGCATATCAGAAAGGGCTATATATATATATATAGTAAGGTTGCATAAATCGGTGTCACAGACACAGACGTAGAAATATCTATGAAAGAGATAAAATTATACAGCGCTAGATTGACACAGAATAATTTTCACAATGGATTTGTTTAATCATATAGAAAGTCAATTACACAATAAAAAATGGTTAAAATAACACTATAATAAATATAGGTAGAACTTCATACCCATGTATGTCTCACTAATATGACCTTGGTGTGCTTACTGACCCTTTTGAGTTCTTGCACCAATAACAATACAGTCACTAATTAGGACCAACATAAGGATGAATCATCCAATTTGATGTGTTTTACCAAAGCTGTGTTCCAATTTGGGAGGCTCCTGTAAAGACCGGTTCGTATGGCAACGGCAGCGGATGACGGAGTCCTGGTTCACAGAGGTCAACAAACACCAGTGGTGGAGTCCTGGTTTTGGAAAGTATTCTGTGTTCCAAATGGTTGAGGTCTCCAAAGAAGATTTAGAATCAGTAGCACTGCCGGCACTGGAGTCCTGGTCCACAGAAAGAAATAGGTCCACAAAAGTCCTGACTGTAGACGTATGGATGGTGATGGTGCTGGTCACAATTGATACACCCAAGGTCACAAGGTCACAATCTTCACATTTATCACATTTATCCCGTACTGGGACGGTCTCCTGATAACGGCGAGATCAAGAAACCAGTTGGTGCAAAACATTGCACTCTCCCTGACAGTTCTTCAACAACAGGGTTGGCTCCTGAACTTGCCAGAATCACTGATGGTCCCATCGACGCAGTTGTCGGTTTTGGGAATAATACTAGATACAGAACTACAGAGAGTTTTTTCTTCCAGTGGAAAAAGCTCTGGAGATCCAGAGTCTGGTCATACAAATTCCGAGACCAGCAGCAGTGTCAATCCATCAATACATTCAGTTGCGGGAAAAGATGGTTGCGGCCTACAAGGCCATTCAGTTGGCAGGTTCCTTGCCAGGGTGTTCTAGTGGGTCCTGTTGGACAAGTGGTCCGGTTCCCACCTACACATACACCGGAGGATAATCCTGTATTCCAGGACCAGAATCTCACTCCTGTGGTGGCAGCACAGTTCTCACCTCTGCACGGGTTCGGGATCCAGGAGTGGATCCTAGTGACCATGGATGTATGCCTCCGAGGCTGGGGAGCAGTCACACAGGGCGGAAAACTTCCAAGGAAGATGGTCAAGTTAGGAAACTTGTCGCCGCACAAACGGTATAGAGTTTAGGGCCGTTTACAGCGGTTTTCTACAAACGAAAAACAGAGCAGCAATAGCAGAAGCCACAAGGATTTTCAGCTAGAAAAACAAAACAAAAAACAAACAAACAAACAAACAAACATACAAGCGCTCTGTCAGCGATGTTCGTTCCAAGAGTGGACAACGGGGAAGCAGACTTCATCAGCAGAGCAGACACGATCTCCATCCAGTAGAAGGGGGGCTTCGAAGAGGTGACATGTCTTCGAAGAGGTGACTTGTAGTTGGGATTCTTCGAAGAGGTGACATGTCGAAGAGGTGACATGTCGTTGGGATTTCCTCAAGTAGACATGATGGCATCTCGTATTAACAAGAAGCTTCAGAGTCCAGGTAAAGGGACCCTTAAACAATAACAGTGAATGCTCTGGTGACACCGTGGGTGTTTTTTTAGTCAGTATATGTATTCCAGAGGCGTCATGAGGAGGGTGTGGGGGGTGCGGCCCGCACCCAGGTGTCACCCTTCAATGGGGTGACACCAAAAAGAGCTGCACACCCGCACACCCATCCACAGATACGTCTGCGGCTGCACCCACACTTACTCCTCCCCAGCACCGCACCCCCGCCGACTTCATCACCGGACAGCGGTGATATACACACCGGCCCGCCTGTACACCGCCGCGGCGCCACCGGGTCCGTACTACTATCACCATGGTGATGAGCTATAAACTGTTGCCGGGTGCTGTACGTCACGAGTGACGTCATACGCACGCCTGCACCGCATGCCTTGCTGGGAGGGAGAATGGGAGGAGACTTTGCTGTGCAGGGAGGACGGCCGTTACCAGAGGGAGCTGTACTGCAGGGACTAAAGTGCGCACCTCATTGCCTTCTTCTCTGGCTGGCTGTGAGCTGTTTCAGCTGAGAGAGGGTGTGTATGTTTGATTCAATGTTTTACAGTGTACGATTACATTATAATCCATTATTATTTGTGAAAAAAAAAATGTTTTGAATAAAAAAAAAATGTTTTGAGTGTGTGTGTATATATGTATATATATATATATATATATATATATATATATACATATGTGTGTGTGTGTATATGTTTTTATATATATATATATATATATATATATATATATATACATACATATGTATATATATATATATATATATATGTATGAGTCTGAATACCTCCGCCGCCACATTGAGCTCTTGCCACGCGGCCGCTCCTGATTGGCTGCCGGTCCGCAAAATAGTAGCGCCGCGGTCATAGGAGCTGCAGTGCTGCCGACCACAGCCTCCTCCTCCTTGCACCGCCGCCGCCCTCTGCCTCCTCCTCCACTACACCGGCGCTGCCCTCAGCCACCCCACCGTTGCCCTCAGTCCTTCTCTGCACCTCCACCTCCTCCGCACCATGCCAATCACAGCCATCTCATCCACCGCCCCGCAGACCACAGCATCCTCAGCACCGCCGCTGCTAAATAGGTAATCTTACCCTGCTGCCTTTCTCTCGCCCTAGTCCCTACTATGTGCCCTTGCTGTCCCTCTCTCTGTCCCTATGTCCCTGCTGTCACTTTCCCTGTCCATCTGTCACTCTCCCTGTCCCTATGTCCCTGTTGTCACTTTCCCTGTCCATCTGTCACTCTCCCTGTTCCTATGTCCCTGCTGTCACTCTCCCTGCCCCTGCGGTCACTTTCCCTGTCCCTATGTCCCTGCTGTCACTCTCCCTGCCCCTGCTGTCACTTTCCTTGTCTCTCTGTCCCTGTCCCTGCTGTCACTCTCCCTGAATTTTGTGTCATACAGTGTGCTATAATGTGAATTTCGGCTTAAACCGTGTGCTGTAATGTGAATTTCGGCTCATACAGTGTGCTGTAATGTGAATTTCGGCTGATACCGTGTGCTATAATGTGAATTTCGGCTCATACCGTGTGCTATAATGTGAATTTCGGCTCATTCAGTGTGCTATAATGTGAATTTCGGCTTATGTCGTGTGCTATAATGTGAATTTTGGCTCATGCAGTATGCTATAATGTGAATTTCGGCTCATGCCGTGTGCTATAATGTGAATTTTGGCTCGTACCATGTGCTATATTGTGAATTTCGGCTTATTCTGTGTGCTATAATGTGATTTTCGACTCATTCTGTGTGTTATAATGTGAAAACTAGTTCAAAAACATAACTAAGGGTTCCGTGTATTGTGATACGGGAGGGTTTCATGGGGGGTGACACCGTGAGTTACCACACCGGGTGACACCAACCCTAGTGACGCCTCTGATGTATTCCCTACACTTTCTCTCATTCCAAAGGTTCTGGGATCATAAAAAGTACAGAAATTCGAGTGAGCCTCATTGTCCCAGACTGGCCAAGGAGAGCTTGGTATCCAGATCTAAGGAATTGCTCATAGGCGATCCTTGGCCTTTTCCTTTGTGCGAGGACCTGTTGTGGAGGGGGCCGTGCGTCTATTAGGACGACATGGCGGTTGAACGCTAATTCCTAGTCCGAAAGGGTATTCCCACGGAAGTAGTTTCCACATTTATTCGGGCTAGAAAAGGGGTAACGTCTAAAACATTACTACCGTATTTGGAGAAAATAAGTTTCTTGGTGGGAGTCCAAGATGACTCCTACGGCAGAGTTTCAGCTAGGACGTTTTCTCCATTTTCTACAAGCAGGTGTAGATGCGGGCCTAAAGTTGGGCTCAATTAAAATCGGCCTTATTGGTTTTCTTTCAGAATCAATTGGACTCCCTTCCAGAAGTTCAGGCTGTCGTGTAGGGCGTGTTGCACATCCGACCTCCTTTTGTGCCCCAGTGGCACCATGGGATCGTAATGTGGTGTTGTAGTTCCTTCAGTCACATTGGTTTGAACCTTTATGTAAGGTGGAGTGTAATTCCTCACTTGGAAAGTGGTCATCAGGTTGGTCTTGGCATACGCAAGGGGAGTGTCTGAGTTAGCGGCCTGATCTCACAAGAGACCTTATTTGATCTTCCATGAAGATAGAGCAGTGTTGGTAACTCGTCAACGATTCCTACCGAAGGTGGTTTCTTCCTTCTACATGGACCAACCTACTGTGGTGCCTGTGGCTACTGACGCCTTCGCTGAGTCGAAGTCTCTGGATGTGGTTAGAGTTTTGAAGTTATGTCGCCAGGGCGACTCAGATTAGGAAAACAGAGGCTCTGTCTATCCTGTAGGTTCCCGACAAAGATTGTGTGTCCTGCTTCCAAGCAGACCATTGCGCGCTGGATCTGTGGTGCGATTCAGCATGCTCATTCCACGGCTGGATTGCCGTTACCGGAATCGGTTAAGGCCCATTTTACTAGAAGGGTGGGCGCGACCTGGGCAGCTGCCCGGGGGATCTCGGCATTACAACTTTGCCAAGCAGCTGTTTGGTCGGGTTAAAACACTTTTGCAATGTTTTACAAGTTTGATACCCTGGCCGATGAGGACCTCATGTTTGGTCAATCGGTGCTGCAGAGTCATCCGCACTCTCCCGCCCGTTTTAGAGCTTTGGTATAACCCCATGGTTCTTGAAGTGACCCCAGCATCCTCCAGGACGTATGAGAAAATAGGATTTTAATACCTACCGGTAAATCCTTTTCTCTTAGTTCGTAGAGGATGCTGGGCGCCCGTCCCAGTGCGTACTGTATCTGCAGTTATTGGTTGTGGTTACACACAGGTTGTGTTACAGTTTTTGTCAGCATAGTGCTGAAAATTCTTCATGCCGTTGGCTTGTGTTCTATTGAATGCCACGTTCTGCGGCATGCTTGAGGTGTGAGCTGGTAAGATGCTCACCGTGGTTTAACAATAAATCCTTTCCTCGAAATGTCCGTCTCCCTGAGCACAGTGTCCTTAAACTGGAGTCTGGAGGAGGGGCATAGAGGGCGGAGCCGGGTCACACCCTTTGAAAGTCTTAAAGTGCCCATGTCTCCTGCGGATCCCGTCTATACCCCATGGTTCTTGAAGTGACCCCAGCATCCTCTACGGACTAAGAGAAAAGGATTTACCGGTAGGTATTAAAATCCTATTGTTTATTCTCTACACAAGACAAATGATCTAATTTATAATTGTGACAGATTTTTTTGCATCATGTGATGTTTGGGGCCATTTTTTTTTAAGTGCCATCCTGTCTGACACTGCAGTGCCACTCCTAGATGGGCCAGGTGTTTGTGCCGGCCACTTGGGTTACTTTGCTTAGTCATCCAGCGACCTCAGTGAAAATTTTAGGACTAAAAATAATATTGTGAGGTGTGAGGTATTCAGAATAGACTGGAAATGAGTGGAAATTATGGTTATTGAGGTTAATAATACTATAGGATCAAAATTACCCCCAAATTCTATTATTTAAGCTGTTTTTGAGGGGTTTTTGAAAAAAACCCCACCCGAATCCAAAACACACCCGAATCCGCCAAAAAAAAATTCAGGGAGGTTTTGGCAAAACGCGTCCGAATCCAAAAAACGGCCGCGGAACCGAATCCAAAACCAAAACACAAAACCCGAAAAATTTCCGGTGCACATCTCTAATATATATATATATATACAGGGGGAGTGTATTTTCGCTGTGCAAGTGTGAGATCGCATGTGTAGCTGAGCTGCTAAAACCCACTGTGTAGGTCTGTGCGCAACCCAGGACTTACTCCTTCAGAGCGATATGAACAGGCTGATCAGAGCCGGAGCTGACGTCACACACCCTCCCTGAAAAATTGCTTGGGTACTCCTGCTTTTTTCCGTACACTCCCTGTAAGTGGTCAGTTACCACCCACAAATGGCCTCCTCATGTCAAACACCTTGCGATAGGCTTTTTTGCACCATCCTGTCGCTAGGCGGTGATGCCTGTTGCTGTTATCTGATGCGTGAGCGCATTGCGGTGCATACACATGCGCAATTAGGATCTGATCTCCCGCTGTGCGAAAATGCACAGCAGAGATTAGATTTGAATGACCCCCTAAATACGGGATCCTACTTCCCCTAGATACACATGGGTGAGGTGTACTAAGCCTTGGGGAGTGATAAAGTACCAGTCACTCAGCTCCTAACTGCCCTGTTAAAGGTTGGGTTTGAAAAATGACAGTATGGCGCTGATTGGTTCGGAGTTTATTTCTCTCAACTTTGTCTTAATACATTTGCCCCACAATGTGGCAGAAATCTAGTTATCATTATTGTTTATATCCCCAGAGATTTCCTATTTCTATTAATATGTACTGCTACAGTATGTGTTTACTGTTTACAGGTATACTAGTTATTATTGGATTGCTGTACTACGTACAGTGAACTCATTTGCTCTCTTTTTGTATTTGATGTTTTTCATTTATCATTGTCCTGAACATTTAACCTCTAGTACTATATAACCTAGAGGGCTTTAACCTTTTTTGTCAGCAAGGTAGCAGACAATAGCCCTGATTCTGAGTTGATCATAGCTGTGCTTTTGATCGTAGCTGTGCTAAATTTAGCACAGCTTCGATCATGAACTCAGACATGCGGGGGGACGCCCAGCACAGGGCTAGCCCGCCCCGCATGTCAGTGCCCCCCCCCTCAGAAGTGCAAAGGCATCGCACAGCGGCGATGCCTTTGCACTTCAAGAGTAGCTCCCGACCAGCGCAGCTTTAGCGTGCTGGCCGGGAGCTACTCATCGCTTCCCGGGCCGCAGTGGCTGCGTGTGACGTCACGCAGCTGCTGCGGGCCGCTCCCACACAGTCCGGCCACGCCTGCTTTGGCCGGACCGCGCCCACAAAACGCGCGTTGACCGTCGTTTCGCCCCCTGCCGCCCAGCGACCGCCTCTGCCTGTCAATCAGGCAGAGGCGATTGCAGGAAAAGCAAGGAAATGGTCTATGGCGCTAAGGTGAGTGGTGTATAATTAATAGATGTAAAATTCTGTAAATCAGCAGCCACCCAGAGCTGGAGATGCCGAATCCAGACAAACAGAGACAACACAAATACATATTCCAGGTGGCGCTTAAAAGTACAGAAAACAATTAAACATGTTATAAAAATATTTTTGTTTATTATTGATAAAAAAGAGATAATATAGTGTAGTATACACTGGTAACACAAACTCCCGGGAGTAAACAATATAAAATAAATATAAAATCCACACCACAGTTAGGAGCCTGATAGATGCTCACTAGATCAATACTGGCTATACTGATATAAGATAAATGGTTGTAACATTATACATTGATGGCCATAACTGCTGTATAGTATATATTAATATGATCTAATCACACAGGTGTGCACTCCAGCGCTAGATGTTATGTAAAATAAAAGTTATATGAAAGTCACTCACATGTACATGGAGAATCCTTAGGTGCCAAACAATGATGACAGCACTCCGTATGAGGCACCTTAAACTGTCATAATTTGAAGCAGACACTTATGTGTAACAGGGTGTCTGGACCCTCGCTAAATAGCGGGACTGAGGTGTACCGTGTGTATACGGAGTAGTTGGATGAATGTGATATCAACCGCCCAAGTAATTTATCCGGTCTGGCAGCGGAGGCGATGAATGGGCACCCAGGGTGCGTTGCTGGGGTAAGAAGAAAACCCGTGAAGGTCTTGATGTTTGAAGTTGGCGCTGCGCTTCCGTGCAGGGAGCGCTGCGCGTCCGGCAATGAGCGCCCCAGTGGTGTAGCCTCGGTCCGGCAGCGGAGGCAGATGATGATCACCTGTACTGGGCACCCTGTATCAAGGTATAGCCGTGGAGATCTCCTTGTTGTGAGTTGCGCTGTAACCCGTGCAGGGAGCGCTGTGATGGAAGTAGTCAGCTCCGTCAGTTTACAGCTGGATCAGGTGTAGAGATGGAGAGCAGTCTCCGTCCGAGCACTGACTATCTCCCCATGTGCGGCACTGGTGTCAGCTGGGCCAAAAACGTTCCAGGTATCTGGCTGTTAATGCAAGATTGTAGCCCTCTGGATATGCTGGGTGTGGAATGAAGTTCTGTCGGGGGAGAATTGTTAGAATGTCCTGTATCCTTAACGCGTTTCAACGCACAGCAGGGCGTCTTTATCCATAGGCAGGTATAGTGTGAGGTTAGAGTGAGTGTCTCTTATACCTGATGGCTGCATGCATTCAGGTGATTATTATTAATTAATTAGTTGAATTGCTAACAATTAGCAGCCTTGTGTCTTGGGGAAATCCGTTGAGAAGTTTAAATCACTCAGTATACACAAGAAAATAAATAAAAAATATATAATATATATAACATTCAGTATAATATCATCATATATAGGTACAATCAAAATACACTAAAGCTATGAGACTGGAAGTATCTGATGACACACATCTATATTACATATTACATAGGGAATAGGGATAGATAGTATTACATCATATAGGAAAAAAGCATTTTTCTACACACATGTATATAAATCTCAATGTGTGAAAGAATGGTGGATACACCTGGATATTATAACTGTCTGTCTATATGCAAATATGAATAAAACTGTAGATCAAACTCCAATAGAGGGAGAAAAAAATAAATATATATATATATATATATATATAAACATACATGCACATGCATATACACATATATACATACACATACATATGTACTATAAACAACTAAATAAAAAATGCATATTAATGATAATAATAATGATAATGATGGTAATAATAATAATAATAATAATAATAATAACAACCTAAGTGTCTGAAGAAGACATAAAGAAGTAAAGAGAAAACAGATCTAAGCAAACCCAAGTGTCAGAACACTCTAGGGTGTACTCATCTGTACCTAGAATGTACAAGATTCAGAGGGACTATTCTAAAGCAGAGAAAAGAGATCAAATGTAACACCATCGATCAATGAAGATCATTTAAATGAACTCTAGATCGATGGTTTCATTGAGACCTTGTGGTTTTAGGGACTCAAGTTTCAAGATCCAGGCAGCTTCTTGTCTACACAAAGTTCTGAAGCGGTCCCCTCCCCTACTGGTGGCTGGAATATGTTCCAACCCAACCAGTTGGAGTCCTTTGGGATTGCCTCCATGAGCATCCAAAAAATGCCGTGGAATGCTATGGTTGGTATGCCTGTTGAGAATGTTCCTCCTGTGTTCCATAAATCTGATTTTAAGGGAACGCATAGTGCGGCCCACATAGTACAATTGACAGGGGCATCTCAGCAGGTACACCACATAGCAGGTGTTACAATTAATGAATGACTTAATAGTATATTCTTTTTTCGTTATAGCTGATGAGATTGTTTTTGTTTTGTTTTGAACAAAAGAACACGTGGTACACCTTGTATGATTACATTTACAAGAGCCAAAAACCTTTAACCCTGTGAGGGTCCCTTGTTTTTTATCACCTCCCGGTGTAGAGGATCTTTTAAAGAAGCTGGGTACCAACTGCCAATATGTTTTTTAGATTTTTTGCTTTCCTAAACACTATTGATGGTGTCTTTTCTAAATGTGTTTTTAGTATAGGGTCTGTAAATAAAAGTTTATAGTTTTTCTTTAGAATGTATGAGATATTTTTAGCTGCCACATTATATTTAGATACAAAAAAAAAAGATTATTTCTATCTTTATTTTTAGTTTTAGTTTTATTTCTATTTACACTAGTGCTATCACTCCCAGCATTCATCATTCTCTTATCACTATTAGCAGACCCATTCCGATTTGTGGACAATGTATCAGATCTAATTAAACTGGTAGCAGCCCTGCTATGGCCTTCAGCCGTCTGGCATGCGTCGGGCACTATGGCGCCAGCACATACGCAGTGGGTACCCGTTCGCTCGGCTGCGATAAAAAGCAGCGAGCGGGTCAGAATGACCCCAATGAGATTTGCAAGACAGACTCGCTTTAAGTGGCTTGGCAACTTATTATTATTATTGTTATTATTATTATTATTATCTTTTATCTATATGGCATCCATTACAGAGTACATAAACAAATGAGCCAAGCAAGAAAAAAGCACTTACAGGCGGCAATGGCCTGGACAGCAAGCAGCATGGACGTGCTTTGCATAAGCTCCTGCCATGAAGCCCTCAATGGGGGAGATGTATTAACCTGGAGAAGGCATAAGGAAGTGATAAACCAGTGATATGTGCAAGGTGATAAAGGCATCAGCCAATCATATCCTAACTGTTAATTTACATATTGGAGCTGATTGGCTGATGCCTTTATCACCTTGCACATATCACTAGTTTATCACTTCCTTATGCCTTCTCCAGGTTAATAATACATGTGCCCCATAGTGCCTAGCACGCTACCTGGGGAGCTTTTTCACATACCACCATACCATGCAGATAGGGCCTGATTAACAATGGGGCAGATGGAGCTCTAGCTCCAGGACTCCTCAAAAAAATAAGCCTATCATGCTGGCAGCGGGATGATGACCATTTGCACAGCTGGCAAACAATAATAACTCATAAGTATTAAAATAGGTTTTGTAGTTTTCTCACAAAATTATCAATTTTTTAATTATTTATGTATTTAGGTAGACATTGGTGCATATAGTGTATAGGGCGTACACACTCACATGGCTCTGATCACATTCACACAGCACTGGTCACAACTCCTTACCTTTCCAGTATAGGCCCTTGAAAATTTTCAGCTCCAGGCCCATGTGGCCCTTAATCTGGCCCTGCATGCAGAGGCACCTCTTAGCAGTCCGGTTCTGGGGGTATGGTCTGCGGAGCCAGAGTAAACCATATAGCGTCCTTGCAGCTTGTGGCGTACCCGCCACAGTAAAATTGTGGCTCTAGTACACAGCCCAGCCCAGGGACGTTACTCGGCTGGCGCGGAGCTCATTTTCCTGGCTGCTTCTTGGACAGGAACTTCACCCAGCATCAGGAGGGGGCCCTCCGCTACTCCATCCTGACCAGGGGATTGTACTGCCTTGCTTCGCTGCGGTAAGAAGCAGGTGCTCCTATGTAACAGTGCAGTGCTGTAGCACACAGTTTACACCATACACCAGCCCCAGGGACCACCAGGCCGTGCTGAGGCAATCTCCGGTGACTTCATCAGCTCACCTCTCACTACCCCACTGCCTAGAAACCCTCTGTGGGGGTTACTTGAGCAGTTAGCAGCCTAGCATTCCTGCCCATGGCGGACATTTTAGCTGCAACCTCCACACACATACCAGCAACATTCAACCCATTGCCGGGTGCATTGACCCTCCAGCTACTCTCCCTAACTCTTGCTGTGGACCAAGGCAGCCCCACAGTATTGAAGTACATAAGCTGTCTGCTGGGCTGGATGTCATATATTATCTATACCACGGAGTGCTCCCCCATCCCCACCACATATCCTCTAAGACCAGAGGGAGTGTATTTCCTGTCCTTTTTTCTCATAACCTTTATTCTTATTGGCACTCTTCTGTTGGTGTGTTACACTGTACATGTTGAATATACGGGTATGCACTTGGACTCTGTGCTCTTTTACCGCCACATTGTTTTTCACATGACAGTGCTGCCTTATATACCATATTTTCCGACCCAGAGCTTACATTTATGACAGTGGGTATCTCTACCCTATTCTTCTACAGCCTACAAATATTGAATACAAAAACTAACCTATGGTACTATGAGACATTATTCATTGAAAGTTAAGATAAAAGGGCTTCAAGAAATATCCCATCACTTCATTCACCAAGGAAAGCAACTTTCACCTCAATCCCCCCCAAAATCCTTCTCTACCATCTGAGATTGATCAAACATTGCTACCTGCCACTAGGGGTGATACCCAACATCTACAGGCTCTTATTATGGGCCTTAAAGACTCTTTCATGCCTGTAGTTCAAAAAGCTATAGGCGAACTTAAAGCAGATATGATGGAACTCTACTCTCGGAACGCCTCACTTGAAACTCATGTGGATAAAGTTCAAGAAGACTATGTTAACTTTTCTAAGGACATGAACTACTGTTTCAGTGAGCTAGATTTCCTGAGGGAAAAAAATGAAGATTTACAAAATCGGCAGTGACGTAATCTTGGTATACATAATATTCCAGTAACAATAGTGCACAGTGACATAGAGCCCTAACTCGTTTGACTGTTTACACACCTTCATCCTTCAGAGGCTGCTTCTATTGTTAAAATTAAAAGGGCCCACAAAGCTTTAAGACCTAGACCGAAGGATACTGACCCTTTTAGAGATGTAATCCTCAAATTGCTCTCTTTTAAGACCAAGAACATAATCACTATGGCCAGTAGGTCTACCTCCTGCATTATGTTCGAAGGATAAAAACTTAAGCTCTTTCAGTATCTAGCTCATTCAACTATCGCCAAAAGAAGGGACTTACGTACAGTGACAGTGTTATTGAGAGAAAGTGGATGCAAATACAAGTGGGGTTTTCCATTTCACCTACTGTTGGAGGTTAAAGGGAAACTTTACACTGCGAGGTCATTGGACAAGGGAAAGGCTCTCCTTCATTAGCTCAACCTTCATCCTACTACTGGCTTCTCATGTCTAGAAAATCAGGCTCAGGACTACCTGACTTGAAATAGATACTTCAATGTTTATATATATATTCTTCTATTGATGTCTCATTCTACTGGTTTTGTTGATATTTTGATTTACAATTTAGCAAATGTGTGTGAATATGGTATTTACTAGTTATTTCAACTTGTGCTATATTACTAACATACAGTATCCACAGATGTTTCTTGTGAAGTATTGCATTCTAGCTCTGGGTGGGAAGTGTTGGTATACCATGAGACCTCAGTACCCCCAATTTTAGGGATTATGGTATATCAAGCTGTATATTTTATTTTGTAACTCAGATATTATTCCCGATCATTGACTACCATCCTCGAGCTCTCCACCTTGCTAGAGCAGTAATAGCAGTCTGCAATTATTTTTGGTGGTCCTAGCTAATTTCCTCGCCCCATATCCAATCCTTGTTTTTGTTATAATTTTTTCCTATTAGCAGAGTCTGTTCCTAGTTATTCACTATAATTTTATTTTACATCTCTACTTCCACTATGCCTTTTAAGTGTCTCTCCATCAATAGTTAGGGCCTTAATAACCCACAGAAGTGCACTCATTTTGTTCCACTCTTTGAAATGCCTACAGTACATGGCGATTGTTTTTTTTTTGTGTGTGCAAGAAACCCACCTCAAATCAGGTGGCCATACCTCACTAGCTTCTAAACATTACCCGAATGTATACTACTCTAACAATGGGGTCAATTTAATAAAGCTTTTAAAAATGAACAGTGGTGATGTTTCCCATAGCAACCAATCAGATTTTGTCTATTATTTCTCTATTGCATCATAGACAATGATAGACAGAATCTGATTGGTTGCTGCGGGCAACATCACCACTTTTAATTTTTAGAAGCTTTAGTAAATTTACCCCAATGTCTCTAAACAAAACTGGGGTGGCTACACTACTCCATTCATCTTTTCCATTTGTATTATCAGACACCAAAACTGACCCCGAGGTATGTTAGCTAATTCTGATGGTTAAATTAGGACATGAGAAGATTACCCTACCCAATCTCTATTCCCCTAATTAAGGCATTTCACAATATTTTGACAAGTTTTTTTCATATCCTTTCTGACTTTAGAGGCAGTAAAACTTTGGAAGGCAGAGACTTTAATACAGCTCTACTTCCATCTTTAGATAAATCAGGTAATCTCAGTGAGAAGTCTCCTGTTCCTGGATTGGCAGCTCTCCAGAGACATTTGACTGAGGCTGGTTTATTTGACATTAGGAGATCCCTCAATCCCACAATCAGGGACTATACTTTCTATTCTAATCCTCACAATAGAGTACCTACTCATGCATTGACCTATTTTTATGGTGTGCCTCCCTATCCCATGCAGCTGTTCAGTCCTCCATTCTCCCTAACTCATGGTCTGACCATTCCTTTTTAGAGGCTTCTTTTGGGCCCTTAGAGGCTACTTCCAGCAGACCCTCATGGAGGTTGAATGAAATGCTTCTGAAACATCCACAGTTCCAACATTTGGTAAAGGAACGCCTGCAGGAATATTTTTAACTCAGTTCCTCTGCTGACGTATCTTTCCCTATGGTTTGGGAGGCACATAAATCAGTGATTAGAGGTCATATAATCCAGTTTGCCTCTCATCACAAAAAATATCAAGAGGCGTTGATAGCGTCTCTAAACTATATTATTGCCTCTTTAGACTGGGAACACAAACTAATGTTGTCTAGTAAATTTCTATCTCAACTTTCTCTGAAATGGGCTGACCTACATGCCCTCCTAGCCGAATGGGTTGAGAGGAGCCTCAGATGGGCTAATCAAAAATTTCATGACAAAAGCAATAAAGCTCATACTTTACTAGCTCTTAGACTTAGGTCTAAACAGGCTTCACAGGTTATTTCCTTGATTACAGAATATTTAGGGAATATTGTATATAATCCCAAGCATATCAACAATGTTTTTGCTCATTATTATGAAGCTCTGTACAATTTGACTGCCTCATCTGAGACTTCCTCTCATACTCAGGTAATCCAAATTTATCTGGATTTGTGTGCGCTCTTTAATATCTCTGATTCTACATCTCCTGCCCTGGGGGTGGATATTACTGAGGAGGAATTTGCTTCTGCACTCAAAGCACAGAAACCATCAGAGGCTCCTTTGGTTTCACAATGGCTTATTAAAAAATAATTTGCCCAACAACTTTCACCTCTGCTGATTTGGTTGTTTAATGGAGTCTTGCATGGAGCCCTGTTTTACCCAGACTCTGCATCTCTAGAATCATTATTATTTCCAAACCAGGAAAGATCCTTCTCTCTGCGCCAGTTATCGTCCCATTTCCCTGTTCAACACTGATCGTAAACTATGTGATAAGGTTTAATCCACCAGATTAAATGGAGTGTTGCCTTCTTTAATACAACCAAACAAGGTAGGCTTTATCCCTGAATACCACATTGTCCTCAGTAGGTACACGTGCCAATTTTTACAAACCAGCACATAATTCTCATCCATCATCGACTGTTATGACCATGGTTTACAGTTCTCCCATTTTGCCCTGGGAAATGGTATGATGCAGGCAGAGCCGGCCATAGGCATAGGCAAACTAGGCAATTGCCTAGGGCATTTGATATGCCTAGGGGCATCAGCAGCTTCTGCTGATTAAAATGATATGTGGCATGCCTATATTCTGTGTGTAGTATTTCATATGCAGATACAGCCACAGTCGCACACAGTATATAGGCATGCTACATATCATTTTAATCAGCAGAAGCTGCTTGTGCATCCTAGCCACATAGCAATGCAAATAAGATGCATTTTCATAAAAAAAAAAATCCCCGACGTTAGCATTGAGGCAAGATTTATGAGGACACATCTGTATCTAAGCAGAGGCAGAAGTCACAGTGTTAGTGGCAGTGTGAGTGCTGTGTGCATGTGAGTGGGTTGGTTGTGCAGTAGTGTTCGGAATATGTGTAAGGAGCATTATGTGTGTCATGTAAAAATGCATTAATAATGTGCAACATGTGTAAGGGGCACTATGTGTGTCATTATGTGTATAAGGGCATTAACAATGTGTGGCATATGTGTAACAGGGTACTACTGTATGTGTCATTATGTGTATAGGGGCACTAATAATGTGCAGCAAATGTGTAGGGGGCATTATGTGTGTCATTATGTGTATAAGGGCATTAATAATGTGCGGCATATGTGTAAGGGACATTATGTGTAAAAGGGCATTAAGAAAGATTGTCATAATGTGTAAGGCACATTATGTTTATAAGGACATTAATAATGTGTTTCATATGTGTTAGGGGCATTACTGTGTGGCATTATGTGTTTAAGGTGCTCAATTATGTGGCGTTGCATATAGAAAGGGCACTACTGTGTCATCTAATGTGAATAAAGAGCAATAGGGTGTGGTGTAATGTGAATAAGGAGCAATTCAGTGTGATGTAATGTGAATAAGGGGCTCTACTGTGAGGTGTAACGTTTATAAGGTAAAGTGATACTACTGTGGGATGTAATATGAATTATGGATACTATCGCATTATCAAATGTGAATAAAGTGCAGTTCTGTGTGGCGTAATTGGAATTGGGGTTACTATTGTGTGATGAGCGCCTAAGGGGAATATAAAATACTCTGTTATATTACTATTGTGTGGCCATGTCCCTTGCCAGCAAAAACACCCCCCTTTTTGGGCTGTGTGCCAAATGTGCGAACTATTCCTATTTAAAATATAGGGGGTACAAACACCAAAATAAGGACTGCTATGGATGAGGTGTGATGGTGCTGGGAAAGAAGTGCAAGGTCAGAGGCGGAACCAGCGGGAGTGCTAGGGGGCACCAGCCAAAATCTTGCCTAGGGCATCATATTGGTTAGGGCCGGCTCTGGATGCAGGGGTGTCCCATCTCCCTTCTTATTTTAGCTATCTGCATTGAGCCATTAGTGGCTAGAATTATAACTAATCCTGATATCAGGGGATCGAAGTAGGGAAGACTCAATATAAAGTGTCTTTATTTGCAGACAATATTCTTCTCACCTTCTAACTCCTTCATATCTCTCCCTAATCTTTAGTCGTAGCTAAAACAGATATGGCTCCCTTTCTGGGTACAAAATTAATAACTCTAAGTCTGAAGCTATGGCTCTCTGTGTTCCTGCACAACTACTTTCTACGCTTATTTCTTCCTTTCCCTTTACATGGCACCCTAAGGCAATCAAATATCTTGGCATCTCTATCACTAAGATTTTCTCTTTTCTGTACCAGGCTAACTACTCCCCTATCTTCCAAATGCTAGCTAAAAACTTGGCGCAATGGCAGTCTCAATATATTTCATGATTTGGTTCAAATGAATCTACTCCCAAGACTATTATATTTGTTCCAGAGCCTAGCCATACGTGTTCCGATTTCAGCTCTGGAGTCCATGTAAGCGCTTTGTAATCATTTCATTTGGGCACATGGTAAACCTCATATTTGTAGAACCATTTAAGCTAAATCTGTATCTGATGGAGGCCTTGGTCTCCCAGTGGTTTGCTCTTACTATCAAGCAGCTCAACTAAATCAGATAATATTGTTGCACTCTGAATCCGGGTACAGGAGATGGGTGCATTTTGAAACCGCTATGCTCTAAGAAGATCAACTGTGGAACAAACATTGTTTAACTCTAGGTTTGACCCAACTCCCTTCCCCTATGTCCCCCATTTGGGACCACCCTCTTTTTCCCCCAGGACATGATGGGCCCATGGCCTCTTATTGGCAAAAGATACACACTTTTCGGTTTAAACATGTGAAAGGCCAATTTGCTCCATCCACATTTGCTGACCTTCAAACTAACTGCTCAATCCCTGCCTGTTACCAATTCCAATATATTCAGATTATGAGCTTTGTCAATTCTCAGTTTCCCTCTAGTAAACTTCGAATATCTCAATTTATATGTCTATGTTCATACTCAGTAGGACATAAAGGCAACATCTCTGTTAAATATTCTATTCTGTCCCAAACTCCCCCCGAGAACTTCATGAACTGACATAGGAATCAGACCTGCCAAAGCCTATTGATGATCATGAATGGGCCAACATTAGGTCTAGAATTGCTAATGCTTCTATTAGTATAGCCATTAAAGAGATGTGTTACAAACATAGTAACATCGTAACTAAGGTTGAAAAAAGACAATTGTCCATTGAGTTCAACCTATTTGTGGTCTCCTATGAGTCTTATTATAGGACTAGTTATTTTTATATTAGGACTAGTTATATTAACTATAACGTGTGCCTACACACCATAACCCTGAATATCTTTATTCAATAGGAATTTATCTAACTCATTCTTAAAGGTGTTGACTGAGTCCGCTGTTTCTACACTCTCAGGCAGGGAATTCCAGACACGTATTGTCCTTACTGTGAAAAAAAATTTTCACCTCAATGTGCGGAAACTCCTCTCCTCTAACCTAAGCAAGCGACCACGTGTCCTCTATGCTGATCTTGTAGAAAACAGGTCCCTCCCAAGCTCTGTATATTGACTCGTTATATATTTGTAGATGTTGATCATGTCCCCTCTTAGTCTCCTTTTTTCCAATGTAAACATGCCTAGCCTTTCAAGCCTTTCCACGTATTCCAGTGTCTCCATGCCCTTGATTAGTTTGGTTGCCCGCCTCTGAACCTTTTCTAGCTCCAGGATATCCTTTTTGTAATATGGTGCCCGAAATTGCACACAGTATTCAAGATGTGGCCTCACTAGTGATTTATATAATGAGAGTATAATATTCTCGTACCTTGCATCAATTCCCCGTTTTATGCATGCTAATATCTTATTATCCTTCTTTGCTGCACTCCTACTTTGGGTATTGCTGCTTAATTTGTTATCTATGTGAACCCCTAAGTCTTTTTCCAGTAGAGAATCCCCTAGTATTACCCCATTTAGTATGTAGGTGTCATTTTTGGTCTTGCCCCCACAGTGCATTGCCTTACACTTGTCTGTGTTGAATCTCATTCTCCATTTTGCTGCCCATGCTTCAAGTTTAGTTAAGTCATTCTGAAGAGACTCAGCATCACCCTCCGTATTTAAAGCCTTACACAGTTTGATATCGTCTGCGAAAATTGACACCATGCTCTCTAGACCTACTGTTAGGTCATTGATGAAAATGTTGAACAAAAGTGGTCCAAGTACAGATCCTTGTGGCACACCACTTAGTACTTTAGTCCAATTTGAAAATGATCCATTGACCACAACGCGCTGCTCCCTATTATCTAACCAATTACTGACCCAAGTGCATATTGTGCTCCCTACCCCTATTTCTTGTAGCTCATAGATAAGACGCATGTGTGGTACAGTGTCGAAAGCTTTGGCAAAGTTTAAAAAGATTACATCCACCTCCTTACCCTGATCAAGGATCGCACTTACTGTTTCATAAAAGCCAAGTAAGTTGGTTTGACATGATCTGTCCTTCACAAATCCATGTTGGTTCCTTATAATGACCTTATTTGCTTCAAGGAACTTTTGAATACTGTCCCTTAGAATACCTTCCAATACTTCACCCACTATAGATGTAAGACTAACTGGTCTATAATTACCTGGTTCAGCTTTGCTCCCCTTTTTGAATATTGGCACTACGTCCGCTATATGCCAGTCTTTGAGAACCATACCCGATTTAACCGAATCCATGAAGATCAAAAATAGAGGTCTTGCTAGTTCAGCGTGCAACTCCATAAGAACTCTCGGGTGAATTCCATCTGGACCAGGTGACTTATTAATTTTTAACTTTTTTAATAGGTCACAGACTACCTCCTCACATAAATAAGCATTTAGCAGTGGGACATTATCTTTGTTGAGATTTTGTGGTAAACCCAGCATTTCGTCCTCTCTGGTAAATACCGTTGAAAAAAACTTGTTTAGTTTGTTTGCTATATCATTATCATTTTTGATTAAGACTCCCCTCTTATACTTTAAAGGACCTATACTCTTCTTCTTTAGTCTCTTGCTGTTGATGTACTTAAAAAAAACTTTCGGGATTCGTTTTGCTTTCCTTTGCTACTAGTTTTTCAGTTTCTACTTTAGCCACTCATTCCTTTTTTGCATATTTTGTTTCAGTCTTTATAGTGCTGGAATGACTCCACATCCCCCTCAGATTTGTATTTTTTAAATGCTCGTTTTTTTTGTCCATTAATTCTTTATATTTTTGTTAAATCACATTTGTTTGGGATTGTTATTCCTTTTTTTGCTGCTGGTGGGAATAAATTTACGAGTATTATTAATTAGCAGTGATTTTAATACATCCCATTTCTCTGTAGTATTTTTTCCTTGAAACAGAATTTCCCAATCAATGTCCCTTAACGCTTCCTTCATCATGTCAAAGTTGGCTTTGCTAAAGTTTAGAGTCCTAGTTGAGCCAGTATAGGACTGCTTATGAAAACTGATATTGAATGTTACCATATTGTGGTCGCTGTTACCTATGGGCTCTCCTACTTCAATATTTGATACCAATTCCCCATTATAAGTTAATACCAGGTCTAAGATTGCATTGTACCTAGTTGGTTCCTCGATTAATTGAACTAAGTAATTATCATTTAGCATGTTTAAAAACATATTGCCCCTAGCAGTATCACATGAATTGTTTTTTCAGTTTATCTCGGGATAGTTAAAGTCTCCCATCACTACTATATGTCTCCTACTCCTGCTGCTCTTTCAATTTGATTCAGTAACAATTTCTCATCAGACACATTAATACCAGGCTGCCTGTAGCATATCCCCAATAATAACTTCTTTATTCCTTTACCCCCGCATGCAATTTCTACCCATAATGTCTCAATAGTATTTACAGTCCCTTCTTGAACATCTTCCCGAATAACAGGTTTTAGAAATGGCTTTACGTAAAGACATACCCCTCCACCCCGTTTATTTAGTCTGTCTCTCCTGTACAGCGTGTAACCCTCTAGATTGACTGTCCAATCATGAGATCGTCCCACCACGTTTCAGTAATGCCTATAATATCATATTCCTTGCTTGCTGCAAGGATTTCTAGTTCGCGCTTTTTACCTGTAAGGCTTCTAGCATTTACGTACATACAATTGAGATATGTATTTCCCCTTATGGTAGGGACATCATAATTCTTATGCAGCAAAGATGACCCGTAATCGTCATTGGTTACTGTTATTCTAAAACCCTTTTTAGTTCCCATGTTACTACCCTTGCCGTCTGCTCTATTCCTCCCCCCTACTCCTCCCCCGTTTTGTTCACTAACGCCACCCCTGCTATTCTTACTGAATGACCCGTGATTTCTTGCTAAACCCTCCCCCCAGGCACCTAGTTTAAAATCTCCTCCAACCTTCTAACCATCCTTCCCACCAGCACCGCTGCCCCCTCCTCATTCAGGTGCAATCCATCACGACAAAAAAGATGGAGCCTGACTGGAACACAAACCCGTCTTTCCTGCACCAATCCCTAAGCCACACATTAACCTCCCTAATCTCCCTCTGTCTCCCTGGGCTAGCGCGTGGCACGGGTAATAATTCGGAGAATATTAACTTAGATGTCCTTGCCTTAAGTTTCTTGCCTAATTCCCTATAGTCTTTCTTAAGGACATCCCAGCTTCCTCTAACTTTGTCGTTGGTGCCAACGTGCACCAAGACCGCTGGATCCTTCCCAGCTCCTCCCAACAATCTATCTACCCGGTCCTATGCATAAGATGGTACCAGTGTTAATTTTGACAACAATTTTTTCTATTTAGATTTAGTCTTAGTTGCTTGCCTAAAATTGTAGATGGTTTTATAGTCACATTTTTGTCTTTTTCTTCATTTTAGTCAAGATTTAGTCCATAGATCTCAGTTTTCATTTTAGTCTAATTTTAGTCATAACTTTTGCAAACAATTTGATGATACTCTAATGGATTTTGTTGAAGAACATATCTCTAAAATTCCCTTGAGAAGTTTGCATGTCTTTAACTATGTGTTTAGTAATTTAGACTCAGTAGGCTGAAAATTAGTTACATACTGAGTCTGCTCCTATATATAATATACAAACTAATGCCTTACATTTGTTAGATCAAACAAGTGCAATACACAATCATATTTCCTTCACATATTTAAGATCTGCAAATATCTACAACATATAGGGCCAAATGTAATAGAGCGGGAGTTTCA
This sequence comes from Pseudophryne corroboree, assembly GCF_028390025.1. NCBI lineage: Eukaryota > Metazoa > Chordata > Amphibia > Anura > Myobatrachidae > Pseudophryne > Pseudophryne corroboree. Next base: position 113,335,128 of record NC_086453.1, read on the forward strand.
GAAAGTGAGAGATTTGGTAAGGTTTTCATTTTTTTTAAAAGTGGCAATCATTTACACTAAAACCAGGTTGATCTTGCTGTGTAAATGATTGCCACTTTAAAAAAAGGTGCAAAACTTTACCAAATCTCTCACTTTATGAAACATTACATTTGGCTCAATATCTCAATTAAACCTTAATTCCAGGGTTAATTCCAGGGTTCTTTGACAAGGATTTTAAATTTAGTTTTTAGTCTTAGTCGCTTTTTTTGCTTTGTTTGAGTTAGGATTTAGTCAGTGTATGTCAGTTTTCATTTTAGTCTAATTTTAGTACTGAAATAACTGTAATGAATGAATACTTTTAGTAAAAATTTTCATAGACAAAATTAACACTGGATGATACTTAGTACTGTCTAAGCTTCACACCATTTTTCCATCATCCTCAAACTCATGTTGGAGAAATTGTGGACAAAAAGGTACATTCTTTCACATATAGTGGTCATGACCAATTAAACAAGCTTTTTGGAATCAACTGTGGGCACTGGTATTGAGGATACTGGGCACACCTATATCGAGTGATGTTGCAGTAGCATTACTGAGTGCCCTGAGTTGATCTGTCAGTAAGTACCAACCTAAGGTATAATAGGAAGGATAATAGGAAATGCTTGACTGCACCATCAATGCCTGATTTTCTTGTTTGTGTTCACTTTGTGCCCTCTATGGAGTACAATGAGAGCAGAGACGAATTTACACCTCATGGGGCCCTAGGCAAGAAACTGGTTTGAGGCTCCCCTCCCACAAACAAGCCATAGCACTACATTTTTCATTCCTGATTGTGAGTGGCATCATAAGAGTGCCTTGGCACATACGCAGTGTACTATGCTACTGTATTAAGGTCAGTGCTGCTATCTGTATTTCATTGTCCCAGTTAAAAAGGGTGTAATGCCATTGAAACATCATCCTTAAATGGGGGTAGTGGCAACTTTTCTAGTGGTAGTGTTGCCACCTGGCATATAATCTGGAGGGTGGTGTCTGGGAATAACAGTGGGGTATAGTGCCTCTGATGTCCCTGCTAGTGTGCCACATCTGAGAGAGGAAGACATGGGAGAGAGACAGATACACAGAGACAGAGATCAGGGGAAACATGGGACAGAGAGAGAGAGAGAGAGAGAGAGAGAGAGAGAGAGGGGTCCAGGGGCAGAGAGAGAGAGAGAGAGAGGGACAAAAGAGAGACCAGGGGGAGAGAGAGAGAGAGAGAGAGAGAGAGAGAGAGAGAGAGAGACCAGGGGCAGAGATAGGGGAAGACATGGGAGTGAGACACACAGATCAGGGACAGAGAGAGGGAAACATAGGGGGAGAGAGAGACCATCGGCAGAGAGAGAAGGAGACATGGGAAAGAGACAGAGACTGGGGAGAGCGGGAGACATGGGAGAGGGAAACATAGAAGAAAGACAGAGATCAGGGACAGAGATAGAATGCAACATGAGTGAGAGATGAGGGCAGAGTGAGGGAGAGAGACAGAATGATAAGGAGCAGAGAGCGAGAGAGAGGGAGACATGTGGGAGAGGGAGATATATTCCCAGGTCACTGTGTTCTGCTTACCTGCTCCTGTGGTGGTCGTGCAGACTGCAGTGTCCCCTCCAGTCCCCAGCTAATCAGCAAATGGTGGTGCTGTTATACATGCCTCACTGCTTCCCCTCCACGCCCCTCAGTCAGTCTGCACACACACTTGTTGGTATACAGGCAGCAGGACTCGCTGGAGAAGGAAAACAGTGTGGTGAATAGAGGAGACCGAGGGTAGATAAGGTTGACAGGGAGAGTGAGCGGGTGCCAGGGAGAGGCAGTGGGTGATGTGAAATAGGTGATGGGGATAGGGCGATGGAGAGAGGCACAGAATGACAGAGAAGCAGTGGGTGACAGGGAGAGGCAGAGGGTGACAGAAATATGCGTTGGGTGATGTCCGGGTCCGACTGAAGATTTCCAGGTCCGTTGAAAGTTCCGGTACCTAAAGGTGAGAGAGTGTGGCGCCTGGTAAGTGGTGAACCTACACCTGCACGGCAGCAGGCACTACACCCCACCGCCACCCTCTTACATATGATAAATTTAGCACAGCTACGATCATTCACACTGACATGCGGGGGGATGCCCAGCACAGGGCTAGTCCGCCCCGCATGTCAGTGCCGCCCCCCCCCTCCCCGCAGAAGTGCAAAGGCATCACACAGCGGTGATGCCTTTGCACTTCAAGAGTAGCGCCCGACCAGCGAACAGCTTTAGCGTGCTGGCCGGGAGCTACTCGTCACGCAGCTGCCGCGGCCCGCCCCCCCCCAACGGTCCGGCCACGTCTGCGTTGGCCACACCGTGCCCCCCTTAATGGCGGCTTAACGTTGCCGACCAGCCCCCTCCCGCCCAGCGACCGCCTCTGCCTCAGGGATGATCGCTAGGCAACGACGGCTGGCATGCGCCGGCACATGCGCAGTTCCGACCCGATTGCTGAACTGCGAGAAATTGCAGCGAGCGATCGGGTCGTAATGACCCCCTTTGTACTATAGTTTTCACCTGCCACTGCAGGACACACCCCTTAGTGGCACTAGATATGCCCATAGGTGGAGTTAGATACACCCTTTGGGCGGAGCATGACACACCCTCTCATCAGTGCGGCGCATTCTACTACCAGCTAAAATCTCCCTCAAACTAGTTTTCAAAAGTAGGCAAGTATGTGTTACTCTCATACATAATGGGCCTAATTCTGAGTTGATTGCAGCAGCAAATTTGTTAGCAGTTGAGCAAAACCTTGTGTACTGCAGGGGGGGCAGATATAACATGTGCAGAGAGAGTTAGATTGGGTGGGGTGTGTTCAAACTGAAATCTAAATTGCAGTGTAAAAATAAAGCAGGCAGTATTTACCCTGCACAGAAACAAAATAACCCTCCCAAATCTAACTCTCTCTGCACATGTTATATCTGCCACACCTGCAGTGCACATGGGTGGTCATTCCGAGTTGTTCGCTCGGTAATTTTCTTCGCATCGCAGCGATTTTCCGCTAATTGCGCATGCGCAATATTCGCACTGCGACTGCGCCAAGTAAATTTGCTATGCAGTTTGGAATTTTATTTACGGCATTACGAGGTTTTTTCTTCGTTCTGGTGATCGGAGTGTGATTGACAGGAAGTGGGTGTTTCTGGGCGGAAACTGGCCGTTTTATGGGTGTGTGTGAAAAAACGCTGCCGTTTCTGGGAAAAACGCGGGAGTGGCTGGAGAAACGGGGGAGTGTCTGGGCGAACGCTGGGAGTGTTTGTGACGTCAAACCAGGAACGAAACTGACTGAACTGATCGCAGTTGCCGAGTAAGTGTGGAGCTACTCAGAAACTACTAAGAAGTGTCTATTCGCAATTCTGCTAATCTTTCGTTCGCAATTTTACTATGCTAAGATTCACTCCCAGTAGGCGGCGGCTTAGCATGTGCAAAGCTGCTAAAAGCAGTTAGCGATCGAACAATTCGGAATGAGGGCCCTGGTTTTGCCCAACTGCTAACAAATTTGCCTCTGCGATCAACTCAGAATTATGCCCAATATACACACACTGTCACACTCTCATACATAAAATACACACACTGTCACACATATATAATATACACACACTGCCACACTCTCATGCATAATATACACACACTTTCTCACTCTTATATATAATATACACACTGTCACAATCTCATGCATAATATACATACAGTGTCACTCACGCATATATACTATACACACACTTTCACACTCTGATTATATGTAGTATGTGCACACTGTCACACTCATATATAATATATACATACTGTCACACTTTCATGTACTGTATAACAACATACACACACTGTCACACTCACATCTATATAAAAAGCAAGAAAGTGTGTGTGTGTGTGTGTGTGTGTATATATGTCTGTTTGTCCTTTATGCACGCCCAGAGTTTTGTACATAGCTAAACCAAATTTGGCTTGGTGGTGTAGTTTGACCAGAATTCGTTTTTTTGGCCATGTTTGAACTTTGTCAATGGTCACAGGTGGCCACCAACTAGGCTGTGGAGTCTCTGAATTGCAATTTTTGTTTAAGCAACTTTGCTCAGGATGTCTCTTTTATCCACATGTATTCAAAGTATTGGTCCATGTTAATATGTTCCAAATTGTGTAATTTTGTCCTTAAATATTTTATAAAATATAGTAGGAAATTTAAGTAATAGTTGCATTTGTAGGTACAGTAGAAAACATATTGTAAGCAATTCACTTTACCATGCTCATTGCCCACTTGGTGATTTAATTACCACAGCATGGCAAATGTGCACAGGTTACACAAATTATTATACTTTTACCAAATTTATGTAGATGTATCCCCATGATGTCCCCAACTTGCGTTAAAATTGTGAAAATCTACAGTTAATTCTGGAAGCTGAATTTATCCATTTTGTGTGCACACACATAGTAACATGTCTCATAAATGGTGATTTTGTTACCAACTTTAGAAAGTAGGCAGATTTATCAAGGTTAATTTACACAAAATAGCTATGTTGATAGTATTTTATATGGCGTTTATTGTGGGCTGTTGTGTTATGATCATTTGTTCACATTAGTGGTGGCAGCTGTATGATAAATAGAGTTTATCACTGCAAAAAGGTGATTCTGTTACTGGGGGAATTGTCCAGCTGCAACGATGGACCTAGGAAGGTAAGGATTCTCATGCAAAGTCAGGGACTATTTGACATGATGAGCTGGATGGGCATTGCTGTGAGCACAAATAGAGACTACACATTTAATGTCACCAGACATGGAGACTCAATACAGAGAATCCTTAGCCCTGCATTTCCTTGCCTAACAGTCAGGGGGGTATATTTACAAAGATTCGTGTTTTTGCCGTTTTGAAGGGTGTTTGAACTCGAATGGTATCGGGTGCATTTTACTGCAACTTTTTGAATCCTGATACGATCATTCACTGAGCTGCCGACTTTTCCCAATTCGTATTTTCCGATGTCGATGTGATTCGTAATGTTAGGCAGTGTTTACGGGAGTGATGAGTAAAGCACTGCCTGACAAAACACAAGTTATCCCGGCCGGATCTGTGAGATCCGTGCAGGGCTTCATTGTGTACCTTAAAATGGTGTTTAAAGTCGTTAAAAATCAGAAAAAAAATGCGTGGGGTCCCCCTCCTAAGCACAACCAGCCTCGGGCTCTTTGAGCCGGTCCTGGTTGACAAAATATTGGGGGGAAAATTACAGGGGTTCCCCCATATTTCATCAACCAGCACCGGGCTCTGCGCCTGGTCTTGGTTCCAAAAATACGGGGGACAAAAAGCGTAGGGGTCCCCCGTATTTTTGAAACCAGCACCGGGCTCCACTAGCCAGGTACATAATGCCACAGCCGGGGGACACTTTTATACTGGTCCCTGCGGCCCTGGCATTACATACCCAACTAGTCACCCCTGGCCGGGTACCCTGGAGGAGTGGGAACCCCTTAAATCAAGGGGTCCCCCCCTCCAGCCACCCAAGGGCCAGGGGTGAAGCCCGAGGCTGTCCCCCCCCATCCAAGGGCGGCGGATGGGGGGCTGATAGCCATGTGTAAAAAATGTGAATATTGTTTTTAGTAGCAGTACTACAAGTCCCAGCAAGCCTCCCCCGCAAGCTGGTACTTGGAGAACCACAAGTACCAGCATGCGGTGGAAAACCTGGCCCGCTGGTACCTGTAGTACTACTACTAAAAAAATACCCCCAAAAAAACAGGACACACACACCGTGAAAGTATAAGTTTATTACATACATGCACACCTCCAAACATACATACTTACCTATGTTCACATGAGGCTCGGTCCTCTTCTCCATGTAGAATCCTTGAGGGACCTGTGAAAAAAATTATACTCACATAATCCAGTGTAGATTGTGTCCAAAGTATAATCCACGTACTTGGCAAAACAAAAAAAACGGAAACCCGACCACACACTGAAAGGGGTCCCATGTTTACACATGGGACCCCTTTCCCCGACTGCCAGGACCCCCCCTGACTCCTGTCAAAGAGGGTCCCTTCAGCCAATCAGGGAGCGCCACGTCGTGGCACTCTCCTGATTGGCTGTGTGCTCCTGTAGTGTCTGTGAGGCAGCACACGCCAGAGATACAATGTAGCGCCTATGCGCTCCATTGTAGCCAATGGTGGGAACTTTGCGGTCAGCGGTTGACCGAAAGTAACCTCACCGCTGACCGTAAAGTTCCAACCATTGGCTACAATGGAGCGCATAGGCGCAACATTGTATCTCTGCCGTGTGCTGCCTCACAGACACTACAGGAGCACACAGCCAATCAGGAGAGTGCCACGACGTGGCGCTCCCTGATTGGCTGTAGGGACCCTCTTTGACAGGAGTGAGGGGGGGGGGGGTCCTGGCAGTCGGGGAAAGGGGTCCCATGTGTAAACATGGGACCCCTTTCAGTGCGTGGTCGGGTTTCCGTTTTTTTTGTTTTGCCAAGTACGTGGATTATACTTTGGACACAATCTACACTGGATTATGTGAGTATAATTTTTTTCACAGGTCCCCCAAGGATTCTACATGGAGAAGAGGACCAAGCCTCGTGTGAACATAGGTAAGTATGTATGTTTGGAGGTGTGCATGTATGTAATAAACTTATACTTTCACGGTATGTGTGTCCTTTTTTTGGGGGGTATTTTTTAGTAGTAGTACTACAGGTACCAGCAGGCAAGGTTTTCCACCGCATGCTGGTACTTGTGGTTCTCCAAGTACCAGCTTGTGGGGGAGGCTTGCTGGGACTTGTAGTACTACTGCTAAAAACAATATTCACATTTTTTACACATGGCTATCAGCCCCCCATCCGCCGCCCTTGGATGGGGGGGACAGCCTCGGGCTTCACACCTGGCCCTTGGGTGGCTGGAGGGGGGGACCCCATGATTTAAGGGGTTCCCACTCCTCCAGGGTACCCCGGCCAGGGGTGACTAGTTGGGTATGTAATGCCAGGGCCGCAGGGACCAGTATAAAAGTGTCCCCCGGCTGTGGCATTATGTACCTGGCTAGTGGAGCCAGGTGCTGGTTTCAAAAATACGGGGGACCCCTACGCTTTTTGTCCCCCGTATTTTTGGAACCAGGACCAGGCACAGAGCCCGGTGCTGGTTGATGAAATATGGGGGAACCCCTGTCATTTTTTTGCCCATATTTTGTCAACCAGGACCGGCTCAAAGAGCCCGAGGCTGGTTATGCTTAGGAGGGAGGACCCCACGCAATTTTTTTTCCTGTTTTTAAACTAAACAGACCCTTTCCCATAGATAACCATGCACAGATCTCACTGATCCGTGCATGGTTATCGAAACTCGACTGGAAAAAGCAGGTCTATTTTTTTGCTGCTTTTTTTAACGAATCGAAAAAAAACAGACCCGCACTTGAGCACTCAGAGACTAACACCCAAATACGAATGAATAGTGAATGCCCGTATTGTATGAAATAACAGCCGCGTTTGACCGATGGTCTATTCATTCGTATTTCTGAACTTTGCCAATCAAACCATTACGAATAGTCCAAACACTGCCGAGTTTTCTGCTTAGTGAATTCCCGGATTGGGACTTAGAAAAAAAAACACAAATCGGCAAAACTCGGATTTTTAGTAAATACTGGCCAGGGTATCATTGATGGACTTGTTGGGCATAGACACCGTCGAGTGAATGAGGAATGATGAACTGCTTACCATGCAGGATGATGCCATCAGAGAGAGTGAGTTCATCACAAAAGGAAGGAACAGATTGAATGTTGCATGGCAACTCTCTGAAGGAGCGGGGATAATCATATAGTACAATTTGGAACAAATATTGACAAAGGTCATCCTTAAGAGTGGTCTCTCAAAGCTCCTCCAAATGCCTAGAGCACAACACAGCAAATCTCATGATATCCAATATAATTATCTGCAACCTGACACTTGAGTGACTTCCCGTACACACAGCATGATATACCAATATACTGAATCTGTAGATATTTCTCTATCGTCCTAGTGGATGCTGGGGTTCCTGAAAGGACCATGGGGAATAGCGGCTCCGCAGGAGACAGGGCACAAAAAGTAAAGCTTTAGGATCAGGTGGTGTGCACTGGCTCCTCCCCCTATGACCCTCCTCCAAGTCAGTTAGATTTTGTGCCCGGCCGAGAAGGGTGCAATCTAGGTGGCTCTCCTAAAGAGCTGCTTAGGAAAGTTTAGCTTAGGTTTTTTATTTTACAGTGAGTCCTGCTGGCAACAGGATCACTGCAACGAGGGACTTAGGGGAGAAGAAGTGAACTCACCTGCGTGCAGGATGGATTGGCTTCTTGGCTACTGGACATCAGCTCCAGAGGGACGATCACAGGTACAGCCTGGATGGTCACCGGAGCCTTGCCGCCGGCCCCCTTGCAGATGCTGAAGTAAGAAGAGGTCCAGAATCGGCGGCAGAAGACTCCTCAGTCTTCTAAAGGTAGCGCACAGCACTGCAGCTGTGCGCCATTTTCCTCTCAGCACACTTCACACGGCAGTCACTGAGGGTGCAGGGCGCTGGGAGGGGGGCGCCCTGGGAGGCAAATGAATACCTATTTTGGCTAAAAATACCTCACATATAGCCTCCGGAGGCTATATGGAGATATTTAACCCCTGCCAGAATCCGTTAAGAGCGGGAGACGAGGCCGCCGAAAAAGGGGCGGGGCCTATCTCCTCAGCACACAGCGCCATTTTCCCTCACAGAAAGGCTGGAGGGAAGGCTCCCAGGCTCTCCCCTGCACTGCACTACAGAAACAGGGTTAAAACAGAGAGGGGGGGCACTAATTTGGCGATATGCTTATATATATATATTAAGATGCTATAAGGGAAAACACTTATATAAGGTTGTCCCTATATAATTATAGCGTTTTTGGTGTGTGCTGGCAAACTCTCCCTCTGTCTCTCCAAAGGGCTAGTGGGTCCTGTCCTCTATCAGAGCATTCCCTGTGTGTGTGCTGTGTGTCGGTACGTGTGTGTCGACAGGTAGGAGGACGATGTTGGTGAGGAGGCGGAGCAATTGCCTGTAATGGTGATGTCACTCTCTAGGGAGTCGACACCGGAATGGATGGCTTATTTAGGAAATTACGTGATAATGTCAACACGCTGCAAGGTCGGTTGACGACATGAGACGGCCGACAAACAATTAGTACGGTCCAGACGTCTCAAAAACACCGTCAAGGGTTTTAAAACGCCCGTTTACTTTAGTCGGTCGACACAGACACAGACAGGGACACTGAATCCAGTGTCGACGGTGAATAAACAAACGTATTCCTTATTAGGGCCACACGTTAAAGGCAATGAAGGAGGTGTTACGTATTTCTGATACTACAAGTACCACAAAAGAGGGTATTATGTGGGATGTGAAAAAACTACCATAGTTTTTCCTGAATCAGATAAATTAAATAAAGTGTGTGATGATGCGTGGGTTCCCCCCGATAGAAAATTATGGGCGGTATACCCTTTCCCGCCAGAAGTTAGGGCGCGTTGGGAAACACCCCTTAAGGTGGATAAGGCGCTCACACGCTTATCAAAACAAGTGGCGGTACCGTCTATATATAGGGCCGTCCTCAAGGACCAGCTGACAAGGCTGGAAAATATAATAAAAAGTATATACACACATACTGGTGTTATACTGCGGCCAGCGATCGCCTCAGCCTGGATGTGCAGAGCTAGGGTGGCTTGGTCGGATTCCCTGACTAAAAATATTGATACCCTTGACAGGGACAGTATTTTATTGACTATAGAGCATTTCTATATATGCGAGATGCACAGAGGGATATTTGCACTCTGGCATCATGAATAAACGCGATGTCCATAACTGCCAGAAGATGTTATGGACACGACAGTGGTCAGGTGATGCAGATTCCAAACGGCACAGTATGGCCGTATAAAGGAAGAGGACTTGTTTGGGGTCGGCCCATCGGACCTGGTGGTCACGGCAACTGCTGGAAAATCCACCGTTTTTTACCCTAAGTCACATCTCTGCAGAAAAAGACACCGTCTTTTCAGCCTCAGTCCTCTCGTCCCTATAAGATCATATCTGCCCAGGGATAGAGGAAAGGGAAGAAGACTGCAACAGGCAGCCTATTCCCAGGAACAGAAGCGTTCCACCGCGTCTGACAAGTTCTCAGCATGGCGCTGAGACCGTACAGGACCCCTGGATCCTACAAGTAGTATCCCGGGGGTACAGATGGGAATGTCGAGACGTTTCCCCTTCGCAGGCTCCTGAAGTCTGCTTTACCAAGTCTCCCTCCGACAAGGAGGTAGTATGGGAAAAAATTCACAAGCTGTGTTCCCAGCAGGTGACAATTAAATTACCCCTCCTACTACAGAAAAGGGGTATTATTCCACACTATATTGTGGTACTGAAGCCAGAAGGCTAGGTGAGACTTATTCTAAAAATTTTTTTTTTGAACACTTACAAAGGTTCAAATTAAGATGAAGTCACTCAGAGCAGTGATAACGAACCAGGAAGAAGGGGACTATATAGTGTCCCGGGACATCAGGGATGCTTACCTCTATGTCCCAAATTTGCCCTTCTCACTAAGGGTACCTCAGGTTCGTGGTGCAGAACTGTCACTATCAGTTTCAGACGCTGCCGTTTGGATTGTCCACGGCACCCCGGGGTCTTTACCAAGGTAATGGCCGAATTGATGATTCTTCTTCGAAGAAAAGGCGTCTTAATTATCCCTTACTTGGACGATCTCCTGATAGGGGCATAGTCCAGGGAACAGTTGGAGGTCGGAGTAGCACTATCTCGGATACTGCTACAATCAGCACGGGTGGATTCTAAATATTCCAAAATCGCAGCTGATCCCGACGACACGTCTGCTGTGCCTAGGGATGATTCTGGACACAGTCCAGAAAAAGGTGTTTCTCCCGGAAGAGAAAGCCAGGGAGTTATCCGAGCAAGTCAGGAACCTCCTAAAAACAGTGCATCATTGCACAAGGGTCCTGGTAAAAATGGTGGCTTCCTACGAAGCAATTCCATTCGGCAGATTTCACGTAAGAACTTTTCAGTGGGATCTGCTGGACAAATGGTCCGGATCGCATCTTCAGATGCATCAGCGGATAACCCAATATCCAAGGACAAGGGTGTCTCTCCTGTGGTGGTTATAGAGTGCTCATCTTCTAGAGGGCCGCAGATTCGGCATTCAGGATTGGATGCTGGTAACCACGGAGCCCAGCCTGAGAGGCTGGGGAGCAGTCACACAAGGGAAAAATTTCCAGGGAGTGTGATCAAGTATGGAGACTTTTCTCCACATAAATATACTGGAGCTAAGGGTAAATTTATAATGCTCTAAGCTTAGCAAGACCTCTGCTTCAAGGTCAGCCGGTATTGATCCAGTGGGAAAAACATCACGGCAGTCGCCCACGTAAACAGACAGGGCGACACAAGAAGCAGGAGGGCAATGGCAGAAACTGCAAGGACTTTTCGCTGGGCGGAAAATCATGTGATAACACTGTCAGCAGTTTTTCATCCCGGGAATGGAAACTGGGAAGCAGACTTCCTCAGCACGACCTCCACCCGGGAGAGTGGAAACTTCATTGAGAAGTTTTTTCCACATGATTGTAAACCGTTGGGAAATACCAAAGGTGGACATGATGGCGTCCCGTCTGAACAAAAAACGGGACAGGTATTGCGCCAGGTCAAGGGACCCTCAGGCAATAGATGTGGACGTTCTGGTAACACCGTGGGTGTACCAGTCGGTGTATGTGTTCCCTCCTCTGCTTCTCATACCTAAGGTGCTGAGAATTATAAGACGTAGAGGAGTAAGAACTATACTCATGGCTCCGGATTGGCCAAGAAGGACTTGGTACCCGGAACTTCAAGAGATGCTTACAGAGGTCTTATGGCCTCTGCCGCTAAGAAGGGACTTGCTTCAGCAAGTACCATGTCTGTTCCAAGACTTACCGCAGCTGCGTTTGTCGGCATGGCGATGGAAAGCCGGATCCTAAGGGAAAAAAAAGGCATTCCGGAAGAGGTCATTCCTACCCTGGTCAAAGCCAGAAAGGAGGTGACCGCACAACATTATCACCACGTGGGGCGAAAATATGTTGCGTGGTGTGAGGCCAGGAAGGCCCCACAAAGAAATTTCAACTCGGTCGTTTCCTGCATTTCCTGCAAACAGGAGTGTCTATGGGCCTCAAATTGGGGTCCATTAAGGTTCAAATTCGGCCCTGTAAATTTTCTTCCAGAAAGAATTGGCTTCAGTTCCTGAAGTCCAGAAGTTTGTCAAGGGAGTATTGCATATACAAACCCCTTTTTTGTGCCTCCAGTGGCACTGTGGGATCTCAACGTAGTTCTGGGATTTCTCAAATCACATTGGTTTAAAACCAGTCAAATATGTGGATTTGCAGCATCTCACATAAAAAGTGACCATGCTCTTGGCCCTGGCCTGGACCAGGCGAGTGTCAAATTGGTGGTTTTTTCTCAAAAAAGCCCATATCTGTTTGTCCATGCGGACTCGTCCCCAGTTCTCTCCCTAAGGTGGTGTCAGTGTTTCACCTGAACCAGCTTATTGTGGTGCCTTGCACCTACTAGGGACTTGGAGGACTCCAAGTTGCTAGAAGTTGTCAGGGCCCTGAAAATATATTCCAGGACAGCTGGAGTCAGAAAATCTGACTCGCTGTTTATACTGTATGCACCCAACAAGTTGGGTGCGCCTGCTTCTAAGCAGTCGATTGCTCGTTGGATTTGTAACACAATTCAACTTGCACATTCTGAGGCAGGCCTGCCACAGTCTAAATCGGTTAAGGCCCATTCCACAAGGAAGGTGGGCTCATCTTGGGCGGCTGCCCGAGAGGTCTCGGCATTACAACTCTGCCGAGCAGCTACGTGGTCAGGGGAGAACACGTTTGTAAAATTCTACAAATTTGATATCCTGGCAAAAGAGGACCTGGAGTTCTCTCATTCGGTGCTGCAGAGTCATCCGCACTCTCCCGCCCGTTTGGGAGCTTTGGTATAATCCCCATGGTCCTTTCAGGAACCCCAGCATCCACTAGGACGATAGAGAAAATAAGAATTTACTTACCGATAATTCTATTTCTCGGAGTCCGTAGTGGATGCTGGGCGCCCATCCCAAGTGCGGATTATCTGCAATACTTGTACATAGTTACAAAAATCGGGTTATTATTGTTGTGAGCCATCTTTTCAGAGGCTCCGCTGTTATCATACTGTTAACTGGGTTTAGATCACAAGTTGTACGGTGTAATTGGTGTGGCTGGTATGAGTCTTACCCGGGATTCAAAATTCCTCCCTTATTGTGTACGCTCGTCCGGGCACAGTACCTAACTGGCTTGGAGGAGGGTCATAGGGGGAGGAGCCAGTGCACACCACCTGATCCTAAAGCTTTACTTTTTGTGCCCTGTCTCCTGCGGAGCCGCTATTCCCCATGGTCCTTTCAGGAACCCCAGCATCCACTACGGACTCCGAGAAATAGAATTATCGGTAAGTAAATTCTTATTATTGGTCATCATATGTGCTGCAAGGCCAACGCAATATACCTGAAAATTTACCATTTGCTCCGAAATGCCAGAAAACTGACAAAAATGGTCAGTCAGACAAATTGGTTAAATCCATTTAATTTAACCGAGTTGTCTGAACAAACGTTTTTGTCTGCTCTTCAGTGTTTGGGAGCAAATGGTCAATTGTCACTTCACAATCAATCTTTAGGTTTATGGCCATCTTTATTATAGGGATGTGTGTAATAGAGTTGTGGCCTATGTATGGAGATCAATGTGAATCAGATGTGTGATATTGGTGTGACCGGAGTATCACTGTTGACAACACAATCATCTCCCCCGTTCCCCAGCTCCACTGCTTGGGCATCACTCTTAACTCCTCCCTCTCCTTTGCACCCCACATCCAAGCTCTGACACAATCCTGTCAGTTCCAGCTACGCAACATTGCTCGCATCAGGCCATTTCTCTCCCAGAGTGCAACTAAACTTATCATCCACTCACTGGTCATCTCACGGGCTCGACTACTGCAACGTTCTCCTCACTGGCCTCACTTGCTCCCATCTTGCTCCTCTCTAATCTGTCCTCAACTCCGCAGCTAGGCTCATCTTCCTCTCCAGCTGCTCCACATCTGCCACCCCCATTCGACAAAATCTGCACTGGCTCCCATTCCTCTACAGAATCCTCTTCAAACTCTTCACCCTCACATACAAGGCCATCTCTAATTCCACTGCTCCCTACATCTCCAACCTCCTCTCCCTTCATACTCCCTCCCACCACCTATGGTCGGCCAATGACCATCGCCTCTCCTCTACCCTGGTCATGGCTTCCTATGCTCGAGTTCAAGATTTTGCCTGTGCTGCACCCTTTCTGTGGAATGCACTCCCCCGCTTCATTAAACTCCCCTGACCTTGCAAAGCTTCAAATGGGCACTGAAAACACACATATTCATCAAAGCGTACCCTTCTGAAGCATAACCTAGTCCTGAGGCTGCTGCTCCTTCCCCCTGACTCATGCCTTGACCATCTCTGCTTTGCTTACATCCTGCCATCAGGCTACCTCCCACTTGCTTGCACCTCATGTCATCTGTCTGTTGCCCCTTCCTACTAGATTGTTAGTTCCTCAGAGCAGGGCCCTCTTTCCTCTTGTTATCTAAGCCCTCTTCTCGACACATTTCGCTCGCAGCTCTCCCCTACTCAGCGACCATCTTTACCCGCTCTTTCTCCTGCTGGTAAAGGCTCATCTCTGTCTATGGCCCTCAGCTCCTAGTAGTGCGCTGATCACTCACTCGCTACTTACATCTAAGCTGTATTATGTTTTGAGAATTGTGGTGCTCTTTGTTACCTGCACTCTATTTTTGTTATTTATTTACTGTAATGTAAAGTTTTGTCTCCCTGTACAGTCCTTTGTACAGCGCTGCGAAACACATGTGGCGCCTTATAAATAAAATGTAATAATAATATAGCGATGAGTGTTACAGGTGTGTGATATCAGTGTGACCTGTGTTTAATAACCATTGCCTGCGATTTGTTCTGTTAATTGCATCCATGCACTTATTATTCCAGTTACTACCATGACTGTGTGTATGTGGCCTCACACAGACTGAATATATTGAGTTAAATAAAAAAATACAGATAAATAAAGGGAATCAAACAGAAATTAGCTATAAGCAGAATCATAGTACAGAAAGTAAAGTCATAAACGTATATTATTATTGTTTCATTTAACAGTGTGACCTGTTTCCTCTAGGAACAAACTGGATGATAGAAATGTTAAGTTTGCTGAAGACCAATGGGGACCCTACCTGGTGCAACACTGTTCCAATTTGGCTCCGATCTCCATGGTATGAAACCATAGAAGGCCAGTCACAGATCAAAGATGTTATTCCCCCAAGGGTACTTACCTCTCACTTACCAATCCACATCTTTGCAAAGTCTTTTTTCACATCCAATGCTAAGGTATGTAAGATGATCGAAACAGTGAAAATAATGGTGTCTGTTCTGTTTACTTCATTCCTTCTGTCCCCTGGGGTGTTTTACACCTTCATATGACCTGTGATTTGTAGTGTATTATTAAATAGAAAAAACCCCCAGTAGAAAACAGTGCACCAATTCTGCAACACTGCTTAAGAGTCATCCTGAATATTTGTGCAGCCTCCTCATCCGGTGTTACCTGTTTCAGAATGCCTGATTTGTACATAAACCTGGTGATTTTCATACAAATCCATTGCTGGGTGCACTGCTCATGTGCAGAACAGGTCCTGTGTTATCACACGCAGTGCCCCCTAAGCAGCAGCCTGACTGCAAGGCTGTGGTCATTTAGGGGTGGGGCAAGTTTGGCACCAGACAGCATTCTACAAAACAGGGTGTGTCGCCCACATTTTCTAGGGGTGCCTCAGCCAGGATCTGCATCTTCTGAAGCAGACTACCAGGCCCCGGCAGAGTGAACAAGCTGGCCATCCAGAGTAACTTTTGCCTTGGACGTAGCAGTGGATCACAGTAGCATGCAGGAGGCATCAGTTTACACAAGATGCCTCCCTCTGCTTTTGCATAATTTAGCAGTAGCAGCTGCGACAACTGTCATAACCGTAATCAGCCCCAGAGTCATTAGGCAGGAAAGAAGAACTCCAGGCATGAGAACAGAAGAGTATGTGGAAATCTTGCTTACAGGACGTGCTGTTTTTTTTTATTGTTCCTGGGCAGAGAGAGTATAGGAAGATGTTTTGTGATGTGCCTAACAGAGGCAGCTCTACCACTGGTGCTGCAGGTGCATTGCATTGGGCAGAGCCGGCCGTAGGCATAGGCAAACTAGGCAAGTGCCTAGGGCATTTGGTATGCTTAGGGGCACCAGCAGCTTCTGTTGATCAAAATGATGTGCAACATGCCTATATTCTGTGTGTGACCGTGGCTGTATCTGTATATGAAATGCTACGTTACAGTGTATTCCTGGAAATCACTGTAATGTAGCATTTCATATGCAGATACAGCCGCAGTCGCACACATAATATAGGCATGCTGCATATCATTTTAATCAGCAGAAGCTGCTTGTGCATCCTAGCCACATAGTAATGCAAATAAGATGCATTTTCATAAACAAAAGGCGCCCGACGGTAGCAGAGCTGCCAGCTGACTCATGCCAGGCATCTCCTGCAGAACTAGTGGCTGTGCTAGGGGGGCACCAGACAAAATCTTGCCTAGGGCATCAAATTGGTTAGGGCCGGCTCTGGCATTGGGGCCCCTGAGGACAAAGGTATCCACTGCTTCCTATACCAGCAATGAGATATCCCCTGCCCCTCACCCCACCCACAAACCATTTTGAGCAATGTTGGTTGAATTGCCCAGTGTAGAGAGCAGGGTGGGCCCCACTGTCTGAGGGACCGGTCCCTTTCCTTTGGGGGCATGAATGTATTGTACACCAAGAGTTACTGTAATTCTTTTTTGGAATATCAGATATGGGTCTTTACTCAATGCCCAGAAACAATTATACAAGATGTAGTTTACAAAATATCTTTGTGAATGGGAGCACTCTTTGCTGATCTTTCACTGTGTCTGACAATTTTGTATGAGAAATACACGGGATACAATCAGGTTCCCAACAGTCAGAATACCGATAGTCAGAATCCCGACAGTAAGTACTGGGGTTAGGGTTAGTATTTATTTATTTATTATTTATTAACAGTTTCTTATATAGCGCAGCAAATTCCGTTGCGCTTTTAGTATTAGGTTTAGTGTTAGGGTTAGGCACTAAGGGGACGGTTATGGTAAAGTACTAGGGGGAGGGTTAGGTTTAGGCTGTGGGGCAGGATTAGGGTTAGACTGCAGGAGAGGATTGTTTGAGTTAGGGGTAGGGTTAGGGTTAAAATATGGAATCTGTTGGCATTGTAAGTGTTGGGATTCCGCGGTCGCGATTTCACTACCATCCCAAATACACACCAATACACATAGGGCCTAAATCAGCATGGAACGCAGGTACGAATGCATTTGAATGCTGAGTCTTTCTGGAGTGTGCGCATGCGCAGAAACTGCACTGCGTGTGTGCACACAGTGAGATGCAACAGCGTCTTACATATACGAACGCCTCTGCCTGATTGACAGGCAGAGGTGTTCAAGGGTCGGGAAGAGGCGTCACGTTGGCATTTTGTGGATTGGGGGGCATGGTCCGGACAATGCAGGCATTTCCTGACTGTTTGTGGAGCGGGGCACGGCTGCTGCGTGACATCACATTCAGCTGCTGCGACCCAAAAGATTGCAGCTTGCCATCTGCCTTAGGAGCTGGGCTGCATAGGCAGAGGGCAACCCTAAGCATGCAAGAGCATCACCGTTGTGGGACGCGCTCGCATGTTTCCAGGAGACGGGCAGGACCCGGCCTGCGTAGCAGACTTGCCAGGTGCTGGGCACCAAATGTAACAGCTAAAATACTGTGATCAGTGGGGATATAAACTAGATGCTAAACTGTCATTAAGATCATTTTATCGCTGTGCTCGCCCTTGGTTCTATTCCCGCTCTATGGGTGTTGTGGACACCCATGAGTGGGAGTAGCCCTGGACCCCCTGCCAGCATTCTGGCAACTACAACCCAAGTAAATGTAGCTGAAGTGTATTTTGGTTTCATAATATTTCAGTGTTTTGGGTCTGATTTATTACCCATATGGGTTAATGCTGGTGCTTGTGGTACTACAGCTTTACATTAGGTGGATTTTCCTGCAAAAGAAATCACAAAAATAAAAAAACATTATAATGTTTGTAATCTAATACATTGCAATGATCACTAAGGTTTATTTATTCAAAATGTTATCATCTGAATTTTGATCATATTTTTCCTACAACAAATTCCACCGTGAACAATTCATTTGACTGATATTTATGTTGTTTTACTTTTAGATCATCTACATAATGCGAAACCCAAAGGATATCCTTGTATCTTTATTTCATTTTTCAAAGATGCTTTGCCTCTATAAAGATCCTGAAAACTTTCAAGAGTTCTTTGAAGACTTTTTACAAGGCAATGGTGAGTATATACTATAATGGGCATCTTACTGTAGATACCATCCTTTAGGGAATAAATAAAACAGATACAAAAGTCGTACATTTCTCATTACTCCAAATAAATGGGAAACATTGATTTGTGTGATAGTAGATGTAAGGGAAGAAAGAAATAGGCTGCACAACTATTGTTTCTTTAATAATAAATAGTATTGGGTATTCAGACGATAGGTCGACAGTTAAATGATCGACAGTAGGTCAACATGCATATAGTCAACGTGGTTTAAAGGTCGAAAGATGCATATAGTTGACATGACAATAGTCAATACAGCATATGGTCGACATGAGTTCTTTTATTATTTTAATTTTTTCAACTTTTTTATACTTACCACCCACGTGGACTACAATTAGGAATTGCAGACATGCGAGGGGACGCAGCTTACTATTCAGGGGTCCACATGCTGCAGGGTAAAATGTAACACCAAAGAAACAAGAAAAACTCATGTTGACCTTTTCATGTGTTGCCTATTTCAATGTCAACCTTTTGAACCTATTGACCATATTGACCTTGTGCATGTTGACCTTTTGGTGTCGACATTTTGACTGTCGACCTATTATACCATAACCACAATAATGACATTTAGGGCGGGATGTAACAGGGGACACACAGTACCCACATCATTGCACTGTGCCCCACAGACTGAAACAGATCTGCAGCACTGCACCTGCAGGACACACAGTACCCAGATCATTGCACTGTGCCTCACAGATTGAAAATGACCTGCAGCACTGCATCTGTGGGACACACAGTACCCAGATCATTGCACTGTGCCCCACAGATTGAGAAATACCTGCCGCACTGCACCTGCAGGAGACACAGTACCCACATCATTGCACGGTGCTCCACAGACTGAAACCAACCTGCAGCACTGCACCTGCAGGACACACAGTACCCAGATCATTGCACTGTGCCTCAGCCCTCCCAGACTGAAAAATACCTGCAGCACTGCATCTGTGGGACACACAGTACCCAGATCATTGCACTGTGCCCCACAGTTTGAGAAATACCTGCAGCACTGCACCTGATCATTGCACTGTGCTCCAGAGTCTGAAAACAACCTGCAGCACTGCACCTGCAGGACACAAGGTATCCAGATCAATACAGTACCCAGATCATTGCACTGTGATCCACAGACTGAGAAAGACATTTTAATTTGCCTGTTGGTCATCTATGCCTTAGTAATATTCTACTGTATAATATTCTACTGTACATGGGCCCTCATTCCGAGTTGTTCGCTCGCTAGCTGCTTTTAGCAGCATTGCAAGCGCTAGGCCGCCGCCCTCTGGGAGTGTATCTTAGCTTAGCAGAATTGCGAACGAAAGATTAGCAGAACTGCTAATAAATAATTCTTTGCAGTTTCTGAGTAGCTCCGGACCTACTCACAGATTGCGATCAGCTCAGTCCGTTTAGTTCCTGGTTTGACGTCACAAACACGCCCTGCGTTCGGCCAGCCACTCCCGCATGTCTCCAGACACTCCCGCGTTTTCCCCTGGCATGCCTGCGTTTTTTAGCACACTCCTGGAAAACGCTCAGTTACCACCTAGAAACGCCCCTTTCCTGTCAATCATTCACCGATCAGCAGTGCGACTGAAAAGCGCCGCAGGATCCACAGCAAAACTGCTAAGTTTTTAGTTAAATAACTAAGCGCATGCGCCCTGTGTGCCTTGCGCATGTGCAATTAGCAATGAATCGCAGCATAGCGAAAATCGGCAACGAGCGAACAACTCGGAATGACCCCCATGGTCCAAAACAAGTGTGTTGGACCAATCGCACAAGACTAAATTTTACCCCTAATAATCCTTAATTATATTAACAATGCATCTATATTTACCAATAGGGAGTGCTAACACTGACAAATATATTCAATGTTGAACAAGGGAGGATAGGAAAAAAGATTTGCACTTTGTGGTACACAGAGAAAAAAACTTTTATTATATAACATTAAAAATATTCTTATAAAACCTGCAAAATAATATAAAGAGGTAGAGAATGTGTGACATAGATTATAAATGTGATTGTAAAATAAGGCCCTGATGAAGTGGAACTGCAAAGCGTACATTGGGGGTCAAGTTGTTCGCTCGCTGGCAGTTTTTAGCAGCCGTGCAAACGCATTGTCGCCACCCACTAGGGAGTGTATTTTCGCTTTGCAGAAGTGCGAACGCTTGTGCAGCAGAGCGCCTGCAAAATCTTTTTGTTCAAAACAAGACCAGCCCTGTAGTTACTCTTCATGTGCGTTGATTCTAACGACGGAGGGATGGCTTTTGACGTCACACACACGCCCAGCGTTCGCCCAACCACGCCTGCGTTTTTCCAGGCACGCCTGCGTTTTTCTAAGCACTCCCTGAAAATGGTCAGTTGACACCCAGAAACGCCCTCTTCCTGTCAATATCCTTGCGATCGGCTGTGCGACTGAAAGCTTCACTAGAACCTGTGCAAAACCACCATGCTCTTTGTACCCGTACGTCGCGCGTGCGCATTGCGGTGCATACACATGCATTTTTATCACTGATCGCTACGCAGCGAACAACGGCAGCTAGCGATCAACTCGGAATGACCCCCATTGGCTATTGAGCTGCGTATGGGATATTTTACCTCTGCTCAACTACATATAATTTAACTGAATTGAGATGTTTGGAACCTGAGATGGTGCGCGCACACACATACACACACACACACACTGCAAAAAACTTTTATTATATAACATTAAAAATATTCTTATAAAACCTGCAAAATAATATAAAGAGGTAGAGAATGTGTGACATAGATTATAAATGTGATTGTAAAATAAGGCCCTGATGAAGTGGAACTGCAAAGCGTACATTGGGGGTCAAGTTGTTCGCTCGCTGGCAGTTTTTAGCAGCCGTGCAAACGCATTGTCGCCACCCACTGGGGAGTGTATTTTCGCTTTGCAGAAGTGCGAACGCTTGTGCAGCAGAGCGCCTGCAAAATCTTTTTGTTCAAAACAAGACCAGCCCTGTAGTTACTCTTCATGTGCGTTGATTCTAACGACGGAGGGATGGCTTTTGACGTCACACACACGCCCAGCGTTCGCCCAACCACGCCTGCGTTTTTCCAGGCACGCCTGCGTTTTTCTAAGCACTCCCTGAAAATGGTCAGTTGACACCCAGAAACGCCCTCTTCCTGTCAATATCCTTGCGATCGGCTGTGCGACTGAAAGCTTCACTAGAACCTGTGCAAAACCACCATGCTCTTTGTACCCGTACGTCGCGCGTGCGCATTGCGGTGCATACACATGCATTTTTATCACTGATCGCTACGCAGCGAACAACGGCAGCTAGCGATCAACTCGGAATGACCCCCATTGGCTATTGAGCTGCGTATGGGATATTTTACCTCTGCTCAACTACATATAATTTAACTGAATTGAGATGTTTGGAACCTGAGATGGTGCGCGCACACACATACACACACACACACACACACACACACTGCATCAGGAAAGTATTCACAGCGCTACACTTTTTCGACATTTTGTTATGTTACAGTCTTATTCCAAAATGGAATAAATTAATTTTTCCCTCAAAATTCTACACACAATTCCTTATAATGACAACATAAGAAAAATTTATTTTGAGATTTTTGCAAATTTATTAAAAATAAAAAACTAAGAAGTCACATGTACATAAGTATTCACAGCCTTTGCTCAGTACTTTGTTGACGCACCTTTGGCAGCAATTACAGCCTCAAGTATTTTGGAATATGATGCCACAAGTTTGGCACACCTAACTTTGGGCAGTTTCGCCCATTCCTCTTTGCACACCTCTCAAGCTCCATCAGGTTGGATGGGAAGCATCGGTGCACAGCCATTTTCAGATCTCTACAGAGATGTTTAGTCGGATTCAAGTCTGGGCTCTGGCTAGGCCACTCAAGGACATTTACAGATTTGTCCTGAAGCCACTCCTTTGATATCTTGGCTGTGTGCTTAGGGTCGTTGTCCTGCTGAAAGATGAACCGTTGCCCCAGTCTGAGATCAAGAGCGCTCTGGAGCAGGTTTTCATCCAGTATGTCTCTGTACATTGCGGCATTCATCTTACCCTTGATCCTGACTAGTCTCCCAGTTCCTGCCGCTGAAAAACATCCCCACAGCATGATGCTGCCACCACCATGCTTCACTGTAGGGATGGTATTGGCCTGGTGATGAGCGGTGCCTGGTTTCCTCCAAACATGACTCCTGGCATTCACGCCAAAGAGTTCAATCTTTGTCTCATCAGACCAGAGAATATTGTATCTCATGGTCTGAGAGTAATTCTTGTGCATTTTGGGAAACTCCAGGTGGGCTGCCATGTGCTTTTTACTAAGGAGTGGCTTCTGTCTGGCCACTCTACCATACAGGAGAACAAAAAGGTTTTTGTGTCTGCAAACTGATATGTTTTATAATAACCAAGGAAAGAGAAACCCCAAAGTTCTTGAAAATTCAATCTATATAATTAATTTAATTGTATATGGGGGTGCTGCCACATTACAGTAGGGTCAATACATTAAACAACAGAAGAAGAAAGTACTGTAGTATTGGGCACACTATTGAAATATATTTTGTATTTTAATTGTTTTATATTTTTTAACATATAACTTTTAATATCCTGTTTTCACAATTTGGGTGAACATAACAATGAAAAATAAGAGGTTAAAATCAGACTTACAATGACACACAGATGTGAACTTTAGAAATATAAAGGGTGAAAAATAGATTAAATTAAAATAGCTATGTCCACTGAAAAGTTCTGTCTTGCTTATCCAATAAGTCCAATAACCAGTATTGTTATGTTAGAAAGTATAATTCGTTGTGACACAAAAAAGTTTCAATTACAGGTGGGTGTATTGAATTCAATTCAAAATTACTATTATAGGTATGTCACTGGTAAGTACTGGTAATACTTACCAGTGACATACCTATAATAGTAATTTTGAATTTAATTCAATACACCCACCTGTAAGTGAAACTTTTTGAGTGTCACATCTAATTATACTTTCTAACATAACAATACTGGTTATTGGACTTATTGGATAAGCAAGACAGAAATTTTCAGTGGACATAGCTATTTTCTTTTAATCTATTTTGTACACTCTACCATACAGGCCTGATTGGTGGATTGCTGCAGAGATGGCGGTCCTTCTTGAAGGTTCTCCTCTCTCTACAGAGGAATGCTGTAGCTCTAACAGAGTGCCCATTGGGTTCTTGGTCACCTCCCTGACTAGGGCCCTTCTCCCCTGATCGCTCAGCTCTAGGAAGAGTCCTGGTGGTTCTGAACTTCTTCCATTTATGGATGATGGAGGCCACTGTGCTCATTGGGACCTTCACAGCAGCAGATATTTTTCTGGACCCTTCCCCAGATTTGTGCCTCGAGACAGTCCTGTATCGGAGGTCTACAGACAATTCTTTTGACTTCATGCTTGGTTTGTGCTCAGACATGCATGCACTGTCAAGTGTGGGACCTTATATACACAGGTGTGTGCCTTTCCAAATCATGTCCAATCAACTGAATTTACCACAGGTAAACTCCAATTAAGCTGTAGGAACAACTCAAGGATGATCAGTGGAAACAGGATGCACTTGAGCTCAATTTTGAGCTTCATGGCAAAGGCTGTGAATACTTATGTACATGTGATTTCTTAGTTTTTTATTTTTCACATTGTCATTATGGGGTATTGGGCCTAATTTAGTAAGGATTGCAAATTCTGCTAATTAGCAGAATTTGCAATTCTTTGGATCACATGCTGGGGGCCGCCCATCGCAGGGCAAGGCCGACCAGCATGCTTGCCGCCGCCTCCCCCCGCTGATGATGCAGAAATTGCGATCGCATCTCAATTTCTGCTTCATCGCAGGAATAAGGGATGCCTCCTGCGGGCACAGCTTTGCTGCGCCCGCAGGAGGCCCACTGCCATGGTCCCAATCTTGGAAGGCTGCATGTGATGTCATGCAGCCGCCGTGATCACGCCCCCATTTGTCCCGCACCGCCCCCAGTTTGGCCGGCTCTGCCACCGCAACGCTCTGTCTTTTTTCACATTGTCACTGTGGGGTATTGTGTGTAGAATTTTGAGGGTAAAAAATGAATTTATTCCATTTTGGAATAAGGCTGCTACATAATAAAATGTGGAAAAAGTGAAGCGCTGTGAACACTTTCCTGATGCACTGTATATGACACTTTGATACATGATGGCTGTGTGGAGAAATGCACACATTATTGTGGCCATATGAGAGATGCTTTTACATATACCAGCCCCATACAACAGTGTGCCATATATGAGATATGAGAGATGATTTTACATATACCAGCCTCATACAATAATGCGCCACATAAGAAATTAGAACCCATAAAATAGTGGAAATCACTGTGGGTGATCTAGATTGTAAGCATGCGAGCAGGTCCTTCTTACCTCTATGACTGTTATTACCCAGTTTTGTTTTATCATTGTTGTTTCCGATTGTAAACCGTAATGGAATTTGCTGCGCTATATAAGAAACTGTTAATGAATAAATATTAAATGAGAACATATTTGGTGTGTGGAGCAATATGCACACTATTAAGTGATTACGGGGTAACAGATCCTATTTGCATTAACTCTACACAGCAATGTTATTGAATATAGCTAAGGTGTATATATAAGAGTGAGAGCTAATGTAACACTGCAGCTAAATTACTTTTTAAAGTAACACTATTGATACAATTTTTTGTTACTTAAATATTATTGTTTATGAACATTTAATAGTCGTGCACAGTGAGTGGTTCTTTGTACATAAATAAATGTATATAGATTTGTTACGGGTGTGGTTCATTAGGTCGACATGAGTTAGGTCGACATACATTGGGTCGACCACGTTTGGTCGACATGCATTACGTCAAAAATGCTCACTAGGTCGACATGGTCATTAGGTCGACATGTTCTAGGTCGACAGAGAAAAAGCTTGACATGAGTCTTTTTACTTTTTTTGGTGTTGTTTTCTTCGTAAGTGACCGGGGCCCCAAATAGTGCACTGTGTCCCCTCGCATGGCTCGCTTAGCTCGCCATGCTTACCGTTCCCAGGTTACCATTCCCAATTGTAGTCCACGTGGATCGTTAAGTATGAAAAAGGTCAAAAAATGAAAAAATTGTGAAAAACTCATGTCGACCTTTTCCACGTCGACCTAGTGATCGTGTCGACCTAATGCTTGTCGACCAAACTTGGTTGACCCAATGTATGTTGACCTAACTCATGTCGACCTAGTGACCGCCATCCTTTGTTACAACATATTATGGAGTACACAGACTATTAGATAGAACTATGGGGGTCATTCCGAGTTGATCGCTAGCTGCTTTCATTCGCTGCGCAGCGATCAGGCCAAAAATCGGCACTTCTGCGCATGCGCGTCGTACTATTACAATGAACGATGTAGTTTTACACAATGTCTAGCGAAGCTTTTCAGTCGCACTGCTGGCCGCAGAGTGATTGACAGGAAGTGGGCGTTTCTGGGTGTCAACTGACCGTTTTCATGGAGTGTTCGTAAAAACGCAGGCGTGCCAGGAAAAATGCAGGCGTGGCTGGGCGAACGCAGGGCGTGTTCGTGACGTCAAATCAGGAAATGAATAGTCTGAAGTGATCGCAAGCGCTGAGTAGGCCTGAAGCTACTCTGAAACTGCACAAAAAAACTTTGCCGCTGCTCTGCGATCCTTTCGTTCGCACTTCTGCTAAGCTAAAATACACTCCCAGTGGGAGGCGGCATAGCGTTTGCACGGCTGCTAAAAACTGCTAGCGAGCTATCAACTCGGAATGACCACCTATATACTACCAGAGTGCTAAATGAGGATAATCCCACACATCTGTATTAAGAACAAAACACAAGATACCATCTCTACTCCTCAATGATTTATTATGGACATTACTAAATGGAAATTCTGTACACAGAAATTTCAAAACCACATTTATATGTCACACATTCTCTACCTCTTTATTTTATTTTGCAGGTTTTTAAAGAATATTTTTAATGTTATATGATAAGTTCTTTTTTTTCTCTGTGTACCACAAGGTACAAGTCTTTTTTCCTATACTCCCTTATTCTATATTTAACATTCTGTATGTCCTGACTGTATAGCTCTGTGAATTTTGTGAATAAATATATTCTTTTTTTTTTTTTAAGTTTCTTCATATCAAGTAATGTTTTACACTTTTAAAGTCCTTTATAGTTAATGGTTTGATCATGTGAAAGGATGGATGCAAATGAAGGATAACAAAAACTTCTTATTAATTACATATGAGGAACTACAAGAGGTAAAATGTCAAAGTAGAAAAATAATATATAAAAAATGTGTTGTGAGTGTATAGATTTTATTTTCTTAAAGATGTATATTTGATACCACAATCATCCTATATCAGATTGACAGGAACCTCACATCACCACTGTGTGCTGCTGGAGGACCCCCAGAGCCGGCCCTAGGCATAGGCAAACTAGGCAAATGCCTAGGGCATTTGGAATGCCCAGGGACACAAGCAGGTTCTGCTGATTAAAATGATATGCAGCATGCCTATATTCTGTGTGCGACTGCAGCTGTATCTGTATACAAAATGCTACTTGGGCGAGCTGAAGTGTATTATGTAAATCTGGATTTTACAATCATTTTATGTGGATCTGGCTTTTACAATCATTTTATGTGGAAGTGGCTTTTTCAATGTATTTTATGTTTGATCTGGCTTTTTCAATGTATTTTATACCAGGGCGTGGCCTAGAAGGCACAAGGCCACACCCCATTTTTGCATGTGCGTCTTCGGCTCGATGTCGGCTCTTTGACATACCCAACACATTTTTTTTGGCTCTTTGTCTCCGACTGGTTGGCCACCCCTGCAGTAGACAGTGCTGCGGCTATCATTGATACAGCGTACAGAGCTGGTCAATAGAGGTACATGCAGATGGTGAAACCGCCGCAAAAATGCACAGTGTTAAAGGCGCCCTCTGTACTATCCTAGTTACGGCACTGATTATACCACGAAGTTACAGAGATAATGCTGAATAAACATTTCAGAAAAATTTCTTCAAATACTGTATATTCTGCACATGTGTATCAATCATTTAAAGAAGTCATAAAAAATTATAGTGGAGAGCTGTCATACAGTCTTATTACTATTCATTAGTAATGAACATTTTGGTTAGAACTGTTATGAGCTAGATGTACAGTATTTGCATAAGAGGTACACGTAGCCTGTTAGTGAACAAAGAGATCTGTGCAGTGAGTAATGTTTCCAACATGGCATTGTGAATAACACCGGTACCATGTTGCATGTTGTGTTTTCTAGCAGAGTTGGACTTGTCTCCTCGTGCATCACCATTTACTGACGCTTCCATGCTTACTACATCTGGGGTGATCCGTGTACTGCACCAGCTCAATTCTCAGTAACTACGTGTGCTGAGGTTCCTGCAAACGAGTATCAGCACATATTACTCTGATGCCTGATTGCACGAATACTGCAGGTATTGAGCACAAGGGTGATGCAATGCATGGGCTGCTCCTGCTGCATTATGTATGGAGGCACCTGTGACAGGAAGCAGGGGGCGAGTAGTGGGCAGAAGGTGAGGTATCAAAACAGTATGATCCATGGCCAACCTACATGGAGCAATGTAATGTTGGGCCAGTCACTAATAGGCAATGGCCAGACCCAGGAAAACATTGAAAATAAATAAATAAAATAAACAAAAAATTAAAATAAAGCTTCGAGCGATCCAATGACCACAGGGCCAGCAACGCCTATGGCCAATCCACTGCTGGTAAAGATGGAAAACAAAAAATGTCTTCTGACCCTAGTCAAATGCACCCTAAAATAGTATTGCATCACTTTAAGGTCATTGGTTAAATGATATTTACAGAAGTATCCTTTGTTGCTCTAACTCCATTATATATGAGTTTACTGAATACCACAGTGATGGACAGTACAGTAAATGATTCTAAATGTTGCAATACATAAATAAGCAGTATTACTAAAATATTCATGATTTGTTTTCAGGACCTCCAATGTAGCGTGATAAGGATCTGTCAATTTCTGGGGAAGGATGTAGATAAAACACATATTGATTTGGTTGTAAAAAACTCCTCTTTTAATGCCATGAAAGAAAATAAGATGTCCAACTACAGTGTCATCCCTCAGAATTTTATGGATCAAACTAAAGGCTCCTTCATGCGCAAAGGTAATTGTTAAAACTTTTATTTGCTGATTTTTAAAAGCAATTTTTTTTTAAATCTTTATTTTCATTTTTTGTGGATGCATTATGTGCTGTCCTGGATTATTATGTTTGCAGACCAATTACATCTAGTGTTCCCGCTAAACTAAGAAATATGACAAGGAGGACCCCTGAGCATGTTTCCTAACAAATAACAATTTAACACTGCAATTTCCAGATTGCTCCGTTTTCAGGGAACCATAATCACATCCTGCTGAAGGGAAGGCATATGGGAAATGGAGTGTGAATTGATAAACTGGTTTTCTGAGATTTTTGAGGGGAAATTTACAAATCGTCAGCTATATAAACCTCCTAATGATAATGTGTGGACCTCCATTCTAAAAGTAAAACATTCTATACCCTTAATACCATGAAATAATGACACGGAGACTTGAATTTGGCAGAAAATTGTTAGCTTTTTATTGTACCCTAACCATTAGAAAAAACCTGTAAAGTAAAATTTAAGTTAACATGCCGATTCAACCGACATATGGTGGCAGAAAAAAGAACGGCTATAATCCAATGAAGATAACCTCAGAAACATTAAAAACCCAAGCAATCCTAATCTACCACAAACCATACATAGGTAATAGGTGCCCAACTCAGACCTCCACGCTGACTGCCCACCCTGATGGGTGATGACGCTGCCCCCTGTTGGGTGATCTAGCGGCCTTAAAAGTCAATGGAGGTGAGTGCACCTAAACCACACCAATACTGTAAAAACTGTGACTAACAAGTCAAACTATAACCTGCCGTTCTTTTCCGCCAACAGCGAAAGACTCTTCCACAGAGTCTTCGCACCGCCACCATACCCTCAACCTAACTCCTGCAACACCTGAAACAGATCCTCCAGGAAAAGCATCATCCCTTCCTTGGACAGATGTACACCATCAGGCCGAAAAAGGTGACTTTCCCGGAACCGAATCCTAGGGTGGCGAACCACTTTCCCTCCGTGAGCCAATACCCACTTCGCCACTTCAGCGTTCACCTTTTTGCCTGGCCTCATCAATAGGGCGACCGTCCGCCACTCCCTGCCAACGCAACCTTGGCACCATCATGGAGAACACCAAAACACAATTGGGCCACGCTGCGGCCACACTGGCCAGATCTTCTATCTCAGCTCTAAAGATGTCCTCTTCCCCAGATCATTGCCACCACTGACCAATCTACTCTTCAGATCTTGCCACATCATCCCACGCCAACCAAGCCAACGAACGCCATGAGCCCAAGGAAAAAACTGCGCCCCATCCGAGGCCAAAAACCTGGCTGACCAGTAAACATAAGAGTGGCCAACTACCCATATTGCCAAATCGTCTTCTACCCAACCTAAAGTGAAGGAAAGGAATAAAAAATTGGTTAATAAATATCCTAACATGAGCTTATTGCATGCATTAACCTGAAGGATCTGCCAAAAGAAAAAGGTTTTCGTGTCTTGATGAGTCACGGCCTAGCCATTGTAAACAAGCTTCCAGCCAATCGAAGCATAACATAGAAACACAACGGGAAAGATCAAATTAAAGTAAGGCAAAAATAAAAAGGGGGGGGGGGATTGAAAATGGGAAAAAACATGTAAGAAACTCAGCTGGAGGTGAAAGCATAAAAACCTGCTGAGGGACTTCGTGTTGTAACTGATCAGCCGAATTGTAAATTGAAATTCAGTCCGTCAAGTCAGGCAAAAAATCGCAAAAGAACTCCAGACCCCCGCTGCCAGCAGCGGCGAGTAGCTAATCCCTGAGTAGGATGAACAGGGGAGACAAACAGACACAAACGGCACAATGACGTACTTAACCTTACAACATTAACTTAATCAACGGTTAATAAAACTGAAAACTCATGAAACCGGGCGAATAGAACGTTTGTAACTTGAAGACTTCCATCGCCCCACCGCCTGAATCTCCGCAACGGAAAAACCCGCCGATGCAGCCGACGTCGCCGCCCCGATTCGGAAAGAATGCGTACCGAAAGCAGCGGGTGAAAGGCCCAAGCTCGCCAGACAGCGACTCAGCATCAAACGAAATTGATATTTTGTCAATGGTAAACCGTCATAGTGCAGCAACCACGACCCCCTCACACCGGGCCGAACTGCTGCATATTTCGATGCCAATCTCACCGGGCAAATGCTCCCCTCCAGAGACGGTACCAAAGTGACCCATCGCCCTCTACCTACTTAGTCCGTCTTAGAGCGACGCAGTCTGCACAGCAAAGACCTCTCACCCACCACCATCTCATCTAGAAGCATGCGCGAATCTGCCCATTTATATGGCGCTACCAGCTCCGAAACCCGAAAGGCTCCGTGATAAGCCATGGAGAACGCCAACTGGAACAACGGCGA
This sequence comes from Pseudophryne corroboree, assembly GCF_028390025.1. NCBI lineage: Eukaryota > Metazoa > Chordata > Amphibia > Anura > Myobatrachidae > Pseudophryne > Pseudophryne corroboree. The sequence continues at coordinate 113,366,167 of NC_086453.1, forward strand.
CTCAAAAAGTGACGATGCGACACTGCCCACAGCACCAATGACAGCTGGTAACAAGGCCGCATCGATGGGGCGCCGCCTATCTGGCGGCACTGGCGCCACGCGCGCCCACCCTTTCATCGCCTTCACAAGAAGCCCGCTCTTTGTCACGTCAGGAACACCCTTGATTTTATTAAAAAATGAAATCCCTGCTAAGTACCGGGACACCACCGCTCTGGACCTACCCGTGACAAAAAGCTGTCAAATAAAAGAAAGCATCATCCGATGCCTGCTCTTACCTTCTTGACTACGTCCTCGGACAAACTCTTCCCACTCGCTCCAAGCTTGACCGTAAGCCTTGAGCATGTTCGGAGCCACTGACCGCATCGCTAGGCCCTCCAGTCCGGTCCGATCACCTGCCAGACATAACCGGGACATTGAAACCCCCGCTCATTGGCCTCAGGTGCCAACAAACAAAATCTCTCCCACTGCCCGCGGGACAACGCGTCGGCAATTCCGTTCTCAATTCCTGGAACATGCTGCGCGTGGAACCATACATTCCTACGCAAGCATGTCAGCAGCAATTGCGCAAGCACCCTCAAAACCACCAGCGACTTCGCCCTCTGCTTATTGATCGCATGCACCACGCCCAGATTGTCGCATCTGAACAAAATGCTACGATCAGCCAGACGTTCGCCCCAAACCTCCAGTGCTACCATAACGGGAAAAAGCTCCAGCAGCAAAAGGTCCTTAGTGAAACCTTCGCGATGCCATTCCTCAGGCCAAGAGGCCACGCACCAAGATCCCTCTAGGTAGCAACCGAACCCAGAGGAACCCGCCGCGTCGGTAAACAGCTATAACCTACAATTGTCGATCGTTGGGGCCAGCCAGATACGCACCCCATTGAAGTCCTCCAGGAACGAGGCCCAGACGGCCAAATCCCTCTTAATCTCGGAGGACAAGCGAATGAAATGACGTGGCCCGGCACACTCCGCCGTCGCCCTCTCCAGCTTTCGGCAGAAAACCCTGCCCATCGGGATTACCCGGCAAGCAAAGTTCAAGAGGCCCAGCAAAGACTGCGCCTGCCTCAGCGTGACTTTGTGCGACGTCACGAACTGCCCAATAACCTCGCGGAGCTTCGCGACCTTGGCCTGAGGAAGGCGACACGAGACTGCCACCGTGTCGATTTCAATCCCCAAGAACGACAAACATGAAACCGGCCCCTCCGTTTTATCCTCGGCCACAGCAACGCCAAAGTGATAAAACAAGGCTCGGATGCTGAACAGCAAGTCGCTGCAGCGTGGCGAATTCGCCGGTCCCACACACAGGAAATCATCGAGGTAATGCGCAACCCCATGACCCCCTGAAGAAGACTCCACGCACCAATGTAAAAATGTGCTAAACCTTTCAAAAAACGAGCAGGAAACGGAACACCCCATCGGCAAACATTTGTCAATGAAATATTCCACTCCGATCCGAAAACCCATAAAACGGAATGAGTCCGGATGCAACGGGAGCAACCGAAACGCGGATTCAACATCGATCTTAGCCATCAGAACTCCCGGGCCGTAACTACGAACCATCTCCAGAGCCTCGTCAAACGACTGGTACACCACCGAACATTGTGCTGGCGGTATTGCGTCGTTGACCGACGACCCTGACGGGTAAGAAAGATACTGAATGAGCATAAAAGCACCCGGAGTCTTCTTGGGGACTACCCCCACTGGGGAGATGACCAAGTCATCCAATGGGGGCAAGCTAAACGGGCCCTCCATCCTACCCAGTCGCACCTCTTTATCAACTTTCTCGCGCTAAACTAACGGCAAGGTGCGAGCGGATTGAAGATTTCTGAGAGCCCTGACCGATACTTCGCCCGCAACTGGCAAGCGGAAACCAAACTTAAAACCTTGAAACAAAAAATTGGCGTCCGGCCTTTTTGGATACCATCCCAACCACTTGGACATGGCATCCAAATTAATTGGCGTTGGGGCCCTGTTGAGCAATCCCGCTCCTGGTGGGTTTTACATAGCCTTGCTTTCCCCTTGGACCTTGCCGATTGCCTTTAAAACAGTTGGAGGCCGGGTGGAAGCCGCCACATTGCAAGCATGAATGTCGAAACCGACACTGCTTGCCGAAGGAACAAGTTGCATTATTAAATGCGAAGCACTTCCCCCTCGCGGTGGCCTGTCCGCCCCCGCGAATAGCTGATCTACCTTTTCTACCCGGTCCCCCTTCCGCGCTACGCCCCTGGGCGGATGACCCAGCGTGCTGCCCATCCGCCCCCGGATTCCGGGGCTCCTTTGCAGGTTGAGAAGCCCGGGTGACCTGGAGCCAGACCTCCACGTCCTTGCAACCAAAATCAATAATCTGTAAGCAGTCCTGCTTTTCTCGGAACTTCTCATCATACATTCGCCATTCTATTCCTGACGATGTGCGCTGCATGTCGTGTATCAAGTGCAGGTACAGTATGACGTTCATGTGTTCGTCCGGCCTATCCTCCAGATAACATGCCGCAAAGACTCAGAAACCAGCCAGCCAGTTGTCAAAAGTACGGAAAGCCTCAGCTCCTCTGCCTTTCTTAGCCGTCGCTGCCTTATACTCCTTTTTCGGGTCCTTAGTCAGCACGAAAAGATCCACGTAATCGCCTCTACAGATCCTCCTACGGCAGCTATCCTGCAACCCCCTCAACACTGCCGTATAATCACAGTGGACTACTCCAGGCAAATTACGGCGCTTCTTGGCCCTGCGAGCGTTCTCACTAAGCCGCTTGCGCCTCTTCCGCCTCTCCTGCTGCCCTGCTGCTTTTTTAGCGTACTTTGTCGCGCGCTTTTTTGCTCTAGTCGTGCTACTAACGTCGGACGCTTGCGACGATAGGGATGAAGAAGAGGAGGAACTGAGAGAACTAGAGCGTGCGCTGGAGCCCGAAGTCGACCTCACCTGACGTTGCCGACTGCTCGGACTCGTAGTCCCCCGGTATGGAAACTTCGAAATCTTCTTCATCGCTCACGTCCACCTCAACCTCACCACGCTCACCTGAAAAAGACAACAAAGCACGGGACCCGGAAACCACTCCCGGGGCATGCCTAGTATTCCAGGGTACATACATCCCCTCCTCGCGTCTGCGCCCCGTCCCTACTTGATGGTTGCCTAACTGCGCCGCGGCCGCCCCCAGGTCATGGCAAGCGCGCGCTATTCGCTGGGCCGCCGACCCCGACTGCGTGACGGACGCCCTTGCTTCTGCGCGCGCGCCGGAATGCCTCGCTGTCCCCGGAGATGCGGCTGCGGCCAATGGGCCACCACCGTCGACAGGGCTGATGCTAACTCTCCGGAAGCCTCTTGACTTCCCCAGAAATCGCGGCCATAACCGGCGGGAGCCCCCGCAGATGCCGGCGCACGTATCCTGGCCCGTTGGCCGGCAGGTGCCGAGAAGGGACCCATCGGTAAATGACCCGCCTGGCCTTCTGGTGACTCGCTGGCCCCTCTAGTTCTAATTTGCGTGGTCCCCCTCCAATCATCTCCGCTATCCTGTTTGTGCTGGCCCGCACTGAAACTACCGCGCCTGCCGCCGGCCCCGGCTCGCGTGCCCTCCTCCTGCAGGCCGGAGCTCCCTCCGTCCGCAGGGAAGGCACACCTGCGGGGCTCTATGCTGCCATGTCCCACCCTACTATGCCCCCTCCCCCGCCGCCGCTCCCTGCCGGACTCCTGCTGTAAGGGAGGCAGCAGGGGAGACATGTAATCCAACGGGATCGTGCGCGATCGGCGCCACTAGCTGTGTTCACGGGCGACCAGGCCTCATCCGACCCGCTGCCGCTCTCCGCCCACACCGACCCCCCTGGCCGGCATCCCTCCGCGGCCGTGACAAGGGGGACGGGTGGGGAGATGGGACGGGAGCCTCCGTAGACCGCCCGCTCTGGCGTGCACGCGCGCGCCCGCGGATGCCTGCTCCCTGCAACGGTGCCTCACACTCCTGAGGTGGAGGTGAAGGCCGATGCCCGCCCACCTCAGCTCCCTTCCCCCGCCGCTCGCGGCCGGAGATTAACTCCGGTCCCGACTCCTGGGGCAGGGGAGACCGGGTCCGTCCAGCCATCGCCGCGCGGGTACGCACGCCGGCACCGGTGGACGGGGAAAGAGCGGATGAGCCAGCAGGCACATCTGAGGCCCCATTTTCCCCACCTTCAGAGCGGTAACAAGCTGGGGTCCCGGCCGAATGGAGGGGGCGAGAGGCGGCCATTAGTCCGCGCTGGAATACTTGAGGTGAGAGGAGAGAGGAGGGTAATGTGAAAGCTCCCTAACCGCTATATATGTCACCCACCAAGTGAAATCAATTTAACTAATCTAACTAATCTATCTAACCCACTAATGATGTACAAGATTTCTAATATTACTCACCAGAAGGCAAACCAGAAGTGAGAGACCCCTAGATGACCTATACATCCCTATATATATGCTGATCCCTCCCCTATCTACCATTGGCTGTACTTTTCATAACAATTAAGTCCACACCCATCACAGGAGGTTTAACTCTCTCCATTCCTATGCCTGTCATTTCGTTCTCCTTACAGGAAAATCTTAATGTTATTGTTACAGTATAAATACAAGTCACCAGGTGTAATAAGCGTTGCATTCAAAAATGGCTGCCAAACAAAAATCACAGAAAAACAGAGGTGATTGTAAGTGTGAAGATAGCTGCTCCCCTTTCCATTCTGTAACAAGCTTGTCCTACACTAGTCTATTGAGGGTGGGGTAGAGGAGCAAACAAACAAGCAGCCCCCCTTCCAAGTTCCAGTACTGGGGTAGGTGACACCCGTTATGGACAAGCCCCCCCCCCCCTTCCCACGCGCAACCGAAAAACATGGCTTTTCAGGTTGGAGGCGTGGCCTTCTACTCTGCTGGTTCCCTCTCACTGACAGGAGTCGAGTACAGCAGGATAATGTCACACTGCAGCACTTGGCTCCTGTCACTGTGGAGGAGCTGGCATTTTGGTGTCACCCCTCCCCTTCCCTTGTGATTGTTAGGTGCCGCGGTCCGCGGCGCTGCTCGGTCTGCTTCCGAGCGACGCTCACGGCCGCCGCACCTCCCTACCTGCCCGTCCAGCGCCTAGCAACGCCAGGACGCCGTGCGTACTGTAGCCGCCGGGTCCCTGGCAACGCTAGGACGCTGGGCGTTCACAGCCGCTGGGTCCATGGCAACGGGGACGCCATTGGCGGATCGCGTTCCCCGTTGCCAGATAAAATTGATTAGTTGTTCGTGCAGCAGGGCAGCTGCTCGGCAACTAATAATTAGGGTCTGGGGGCTGGTCTTGCTGGCCCTCCTGTCATTGGCCAGCAGGGCCTTTTTATGGGAGCCAGCACACTGCAGCCTCGCCGGTGATAGCTTCCTGTATGCTGTTCCTGCCTTGCAACGTTTGTTTCTGGTCAGCTGTATCTGGTCGATCCTGCTCCCTGTGCTCCTGAGTCCTGGAGTTCTGAAGCCGGTCCTGGGAATCCTTCCAGTCCAAGTGAACCTGTTGCAGTCATCTGGGGGTTCTCGCTTATTGGGGTTCTCTCCCGGTTTCGTGAGTAGCGGCTTCTGCCGCGTGTTGCGGCCTAGGCCGCTTAGTCCTTGCGTTTATTTTGTACTGGTGGTTTTGCGGAGGTTTCCGCTTTTCACTGTCCTCCCCGGTACACGACGGTGCAGTGTGGGGGTGTGGACAGTGGTATCTTTTGTTGTTCTTTTCCTTTGGCGGCGTGCCGCGCATATATTTAGTTTTAGGGTTGTTAGTAGCCCCTAGCCTTCTGTTTGCTTTAGTTAGAGGTCCCCTTGTTATTATCCTGTCTCGGTTCACGCCTTGTCTCACTCTAAGAGCTGGGGGCATCGGAGTTGGGCAGACCTAATCCGCCCTTCAAACGCGGCTGCCGTGGGCCCAAGAAACCATAGTCACTCAGGCGTGAACTGTCCACAAGGGTGAGACAACGGAGGTAGGGTGCTAGGGGCTATTTCCGTACCACACCTTATTTCAGCGTCACGTCCTGGTGCTCTGGACTCACTACGCAACATCTCTCTAGTTCTGAGCACCAGGAACGTAACATTATCACCGGTCACAAAAAAAAATAAAAAAATATAAAGAGTTATTTGTATTTGGTGGGCCTTGAAATTCGGTCTCATTATTCCGGCAGTATTAGGACCGAATCCCAGCCAGCTTTTGGCCAACCAGATTCAGGAACGAACTCAGATGGTTCAGGATCTTACTCTTCGGGTGAGATCGCAGGAAGATCTTTTGCGAGCCTCCCCGAGTATGATTCCAGAACCAAAGATGCAGCTTCCTGACCGTTTTTCGAGTAACCGAAAGGATTTTTTTAATTTCAAGGAAGCTTGTAAGCTTTATTTCGTTTAAGGCCCCGATCCTCTGGTATTGAGTCTCAACGGGTCGGGATTGTGATGTCATTACTACAAGGCGATCCGCAAACCTGGGCTTTTGGGCTAAAAGCCGATGATGTTGCCTTGCTATCGGTAGATGCCTTTTTTAAGTCCTTAGGCCTTTTGTATGATGACCCTGATAGAGAAGCGTCGGCTGAGATCCACCTGCGTGCACTTAAGCAAGGGAAAGATCCAGCAGAGGCGTATTGTACCGAGTTTCGCCGTTGGTCGAACGACTGTGGCTGGAATGACCCGGCCCTGCGCAGTTAGTTTCGCCTCGGTTTGTCTGAAGTTATTAAAGAGAGTCTCCTTCAGTACCCCGCTCCAGAGACTTTAGACAAACTCATGGAGCTTGCTATTAAAATTGATCGTCGTCTCCGGGAGCAGAGGGCTGAAAGAGGAGCTAGTTTCAGGCCTAGTCCATGTGTGTATACTTTCCCTGAGGACGTCGAGGAGCCCATGCAAATGGGTCTCTCCCGGCTGTCCCCAGAGGAAAGAACCAGAAGGCTAATTTCTGGTCTCTGCTTGTATTGTGGTGGCAAGGGACATATTGCGCGTAATTGCCCGAATAAGCAGGGAAACGCTCTGACCAAGTGAATTGTGAGGGGGTTCACTTGGGTCTGCAATTGATCTCCTCTAATGATTCCTTATTAGTTCCTGTAAAAATTTCCTTTGGTAGTCTCAGTTCGTTGGTGTCGGCCTTCGTCGACAGTGGAGCTGCGGGAAATTTCATGGATCTTGGTTGGGCTCAGGCTTAGGGCGTTCCACAGATACCTTTGGATAAACGTATCACCATGCACGGCTTGGATGGTGGTCCGCTTTCTAATGGGGTAATCACTCACCGCACACCTCCAGTACAACTGACAGTGGGGGCCCTACATTCGGAGAAAATCGAGTTTTACCTTACTCATTGTCCGGCAGTCCCCGTAGTTTGGGGTCACCCCTGGCTTGCCTTTCATAATCCCACCATAGATTGGCGGTCTGGGGAGATTTCCCGATAGGGGTCCCTTTTGTGTTAAGGAATGTATTTCCCGTCCAGTCCGGGTTGCGGCTGTCACCCCAGAACTTATTCCTTTGGAATATCAGGACTTTGCCGATGTTTTCTCCAAGGGTAATGCGGATATTCTGCCCTCTCATCGGTCCTATGACTGCGCCATTGACTTAGTTCCCGGTGCCTCTTTGCCTAAAGGAAGACTATATGCCCTGTCTGGGCCGGAAACTACGGCAATGGATGAGTATGTACAGGAGAGCCTGAAGAAGGGCTTCATTAGGCCCTCGAAATCTCCATTGAGTGCAGGGTTCTTTTTTGTTGAGAAAAAAGATGGGTCGCTCAGACCATGTATTGATTATCGGGCTCTGAATAAGATTTCTGTTAAAAACACCTACCCCTTGCCACTGATTTCGGTACTATTTGATCAGCTCCGTACTGCCGTTATCTTTTCCAAAATTGATCTTAGAGGTGCTTACAATCTCATCCGAATAAAATCTGGGAATGAGTGGAAGACGGCTTTCAGCACACAGTCGGGACATTATGAATACCTGGTGATGCCGTTTGGGCTGTCTAATGCTCCTGCTGTATTTCAAGATCTCATTAACGACGTCCTTCGCGACTTTCTAGGAAAGTTCGTAGTCGTTTATTTAGACGACATTTTGATTTACTCTGAGTCCTTTGAACAACATATTACCCATGTGCGACTGGTCCTTCAGAGGTTACGGGAAAATCATTTGTACGCCAAACTGGAGAAATGTGATTTCCACATCACAGAAGTGTCCTTCCTGGGATATATTATTTCTCCAAAGGGGATTTTCATGGAACCAAAAAAACTCCAGGCAATCCTAAATTGGGCACAACCCACGAACTTAAAAGCAATCCAGCGCTTTTTAGGGTTTGCAAATTATTATAGGCGTTTTATTCATACCTTCTCAGATTTGGTTGCTCCCATTGTGGTATTGACTAAAAAAGGAGCGGACCCCTCCAATTGGTCGCCTAAAGCCAAGTCTGCCTTCCTGGCCTTGAAACAGGCCTTTGTCTCAGCTCCAGTACTCAGACACCCTAACCCGGATCTCCCCTTTATTGTCGAGGTAGATGCCTCAGAGGTTGGAGTGGGGGCTATCCTTTCTCAGGAAGACCCGGAGTCTCTGGAATTACACCCATGTGCCTTCATGTCCAGAAAATTCTCCTCCGCAGAATCCAACTATGATGTTGGTAATCGAGAATTGTTGGCAGTTAAATGGGCTTTCGAGGAGTGGAGGCACTGGCTGGAAGGAGCAAGGCATACCATTACTGTGTTTACTGACCACAAGAACCTGCAGTATATTGAGTCAGCTAAACGGCTTAATGCTCGACAGGCACGTTGGGCGCTGTTTTGTACTCGTTTCAGGTTTATCATCACCTTCAGGCCCGGTTCCAAGAATACGAAAGTCGATGCCCTGTCACGTTGTTTTCTTCCGGTTCACAATAACCACCCGGCTACTACCCCCATAGTCCCATCGTCTGTCATCCGGGCTGGCCTCACACAGGATTTATTTACACAGCTAGTCCAGCTTCAGCAGCAGGCTCCCAATGTCACTCCTGCAGATCGTCTCTTCATCCCTGAATTTCTGAGAGGCACTGTTCTAGCAGAGTTTCATGATAATAAGGTTTCTGGTCATCCGGGTATCACTAAGACCTTGGAGTTAATCTCTCGCTCAGTGTGGTGGCCTAATCTTTCTAAAGATGTAAGGGAATTTGTCCGTTCCTGTCAGGTTTGTGCTCAGTACAAGGTATCTCGATCGTTGCCGGTCGGGCAACTCATGCCTCTAGCCGTTCCTCTCAGGCCATGGTCACATATATCCATGGATTTCGTGGTGGACCTTCCTCTTTCAGCTGGGTTCCGAGTCATTTGGGTGGTAGTAGACCGTTTTAGTAAGATGGCCCACTTCATTGCTCTTCCCCGATTACCCTCCGCTCAAAGGTTGGCAGTTTTGTTTCTCCGCCATGTTTTCAGGCTACATGGTTTACCCATGGATATTGTCTCTGATCGGGGACCACAATTCATTGCCCGTTTCTGGAAACGTTTTTGTGCCTCATTAAATATGAAACTCTCTTTAACATCTGAGTACCATCCACAGTCTAACGGACAAACTGAACGTGTTAATCAGTCGTTAAAACAGTATTTATGGCTATATTCGGCCAAACTTCAGAATGATTGGTCTGAATTTCTTCCTTTGGCCGAGTTTGCCTATAATAACTCTTGTCATTCTTCCACCAAGGAGTCTCCATTCTTTTTGGTCTTGGGCTTTCATCCTAGAGCCAATTCTTTTTACCCTCATTTTCCAGTCTCTTCGTTGACCTTAACTTCCCGTTTCAGAATAATTTGGAAAAAGGTGCACCTTGCTTATTCCGACGCCCATGCACTTTTAAGGTGGGAGATAAGGTGTGGTTGTCAACCCGCAACATCAAGCTCCGACAACCCTCGGCTAGATTGGGACCCAAATTTATTGGACCATTCCTTATCGTTAAGAAGGTCAATCCAGTTGCTTTTCGGCTACGCTTGCCTAAATCACTCAAAATTGGCAATACTTTTCACTGTTCCCTTCTGAAGCAATATATTTCTTCCAGGAGATTCCCTCGGAAGACTTCCCAGGGTAGACCTCCGGTGGATGTTCAGGGGCAACAAGAGTTCCTGGTGGAGAAGGTTTTAGATTCCAAAGTTTCTCGGGGCCGGCTTTATTTTTTGGTTCACTGGAAAGGCTATGGCCCGGAAAAAAGGTTTTGGGTCCTGGATAACAATTTACATGCCCCTAAACTTAAGAGATTATTCTTTCAGGAATTTCCTCAGAAACCCGGCTTTAGGGGTTCTTTAACCCCTCCTCAAGGGGGGGGGGGGGGTACTGTTAGGTGCTGCGGTCCGCGGCACTGCTCGGTCTGCTTCCGAGCGACGCTCATGGCCGCCACACCTCCCTACCTGCCCGTCCAGCGCCTAGCAATGCCAGGACGCCGTGCGTACTGTAGCCGCAGGGTCCCTGGCAACGCTAGGACGCCGGGCGTTCACAGCCGCTGGGTCCATGGCAACGGGGACGCCACTGGCGGACCGCGTTCCCCGTTGCCAGATAAAATTGATTAGTTGTTCGTGCAGCAGGGCAGCTGCACGGCAACTAGTAATTAGGGTCTGGGGGCTGGTTTTGCTGGCCCCCCTGTCATTGGCCAGCAGGGCCTTTTTATGGGAGCCAGCACACTGCAGCCTCGCCGGTGATAGCTTCCTGTATGCTGTTCCTGCCTTGCAACTTTTGTTTCTGGTCAGCTGTATCTGGTCGATCCTGCTCCCTGTGCTCCTGAGTCCTGGAGTTCTGAAGCCGGTCCTGGGAATCCTTCCAGTCCAAGTGAACCTGTTGCAGTCATCTGGGGGTTCTCGCTTATTGGGGTTCTCTCCCGGTTTCGTGAGTAGCGGCTTCTACCGTGTGTTGCGGCCTAGGCCGCCTAGTCCTTGCGTTTATTTTGTACTGGTGGTTTTGCGGAGGTTGCCGCTTTTCACTGTCCACCCCGGTACACGACAGTGCCGTGTGGGGGTGTGGACAGTGGTATCTTTTGTTGTTCTTTTCCTTTGGCGGCGTGCCGTGCATATATTTAGTTTTAGGGTTGTTAGCAGCCCCTAGCCTTCTGTTTGCTTTAGTTAGAGGTCCCCTTGTTATTATCCTGTCTCAGTTCACGCCTTGTCTCACTCTAAGACCTGGGGGCATCGGAGTTGGGCAGACCTAATCCGCCCTTCAAACGCGGCTGCCGTGGGCCCAAGAAACCATAGTCACTCAGGCGTGAACTGACCACACGGGTTAGACAATGGAGGTAGGGTGCTAGGGGCTATTTCCGTACCACACCTTATTTCAGCGTCACGTCCTGGTGCTCTGGACTCACTACGCAACATCTCTCTAGTTCTGAGCACCAGGAACGTAACAGTGATGTCTCTGCCACCTACCTACAGATGACCGGCAGATTCAAAGCTAATAGAACATTTTTACTTCTTTAAACTAATATATTATTTATTAGTCTTACGTACGTATGGAGAACTGTTATTGAAGGTAGTCATTGGATGGTTATAATATAATGGATCTCATTTATTGAGTGATAAAACCTACTGTGAATGATAAAACTCATTGCATATGATAAATTGGGCACCAGCCAATCATCTCATTACTGCCATGTATTTGAAAAATGACAGTTTAGAGCAGACTGGCTGGAGAACCATTTATCATACACAATGACTTTTGTCATTCACAATGAATTTTATCACTTGTTGATAAATGGGCCCTTATGCATGGTCACTTACAGTAGTAGAATTACGTTTCTCTTACGTCCTAGAGGATGCTGGGGACTCCGTAAGGACCATGGGGGATAGACGGGCTCCGCAGGAGACATGGGCACTTTAAGAAAGACTTTAGGTATGGGTGTGCACTGGCTCCTCCCTCTATGCCCCTCCACCAGACCTCCGTTTACTACTGTGCCCAGAGGAGACTGGGTGCATTACAGGGAGCTCTCCTGAGTTTCCTGAAAGAAAGTTTTTTATTAGGTTTTTTATTTTCAGGGAGCCTGCTGGCAACAGACTCCCTGCATCGTGGGACTGAGGAGAGAGAAGCAGACCTACTTCTGTGAGTTTCAAGGCTCTGCTTCTAAGGCTACTGGACACCATTAGCTCCAGAGGGATTGGAACGCAGGTCTCACCCTCGCCGTCCGTCCCAGAGCCGCGCCGCCATCCTCCTCGCAGAGCCGGAAGATAGAAGCCGGGTGAGTATGAGAAGAAAAGAAGACTTCAGAGGCGGCAGAAGACTTCAGATCTTCACTGAGGTAACGCACAGCAGTAAAGCTGTGCGCCATTGCTCCCACACAGCACACACAGGCAGACACTGTAAGAGGGTGCAGGGCGTAGGGGGGGCGCCCTGGGCAGCAATAAACCTAATTTTCTGGCAAAAATAGATATATACAGCTGGGCACTGTATATATAAAGAGCCCCAGCCAGGTTTTTTTACATATTTGAGCGGGACAGAAGCCCGCCGCCGAGGGGGCGGGGCTTCTTCCTCAGCACTCACCAGCGCCATTTTCTCCACAGCACAGCGCTGAGAGGAAGCTCCCTGGACTCTCCCCTGCTTAACCACGGTGAAAGAGGGTTTTTTAAGAAGGGGGGGGCACATATTGGCGCAATATACAGATTACAGCGCTATCTAGGTAAACATACTGTGTTTTTTCCTGGGTCATATAGCGCTGGGTGTGTGCTGGCATACTCTCTCTCTGTCTCTCCAAAGGGCCTTGTGGGGGAACTGTCTTCAGATAAGAGGATTCCCTGAGTGTGTGGTGTGTCGTTATGCGTGTGTCAACATGTCTGAGGTAGAAGGCTTTCCGGGGGAGGAGGAGGAGAAAATGAATGTGGTGTCTCCGTCGACAACGCTGACACCTGACTGGATGGATATGTGGATGTTTTAAGTGCTAATGTAAATTTATTGCACAAAAGATTAGACAAAGCTGAAGCTAGGGAACAGCCAGGGATTCAACCCACGTCTGTCCCTATGTCGCAGGGACCTTCGGGGTCTCAAAAGCGCCCACTATCCCAAATAGTAGACACAGATACCGACACGGATTCTGACTCCAGTGTCGACTACGATGATGCAAAGTTACAGCCAAAAGTGGCTAAATGTATTCGATATATGTTTATTGCAATAAAAGATGTTTTGCATATTACAGAGGAACCCCCTGTCCCTGACACGAGGGTACACATGTATAAGGGAAAGAAACCTGAGGTAACCTTTCCCCCCTCACATGAGTTGAACGAATTATGTGAAAAAGCTTGGGAATCTCCGGACAAAAAACTGCAGATTCCCAAAAGGATTCTTATGGCGTATCCTTTCCCACCAACGGACAGGATACGGTGGGAATCCTCCCCTAGGGTAGACAAAGCATTGACACGCTTATCCAAAAAGGTAGCACTGCCATCCCAAGATACGGCTACCCTCAGGGATCCTGCAGACCGCAAGCAGGAGATTACCTTGAAGTACATTTACACACATTCTGGTCCCTTACTCAGACCGGCAATTGCGTCGGCCTGGGTTTGTAGCGCTGTAGCAGCATGGACAGATACCTTATCAGCGGAAATTGAGACCCTAGATAAGGATACCATTTTATTGACACTAGGGCATATAAAAGATGCTGTCTTATATATGAGAGATGCTCAAAGGGACATTAGTCTACTGAGTTCTAGAATCAACGCTATGTCGATTTCTGCTAGACGTGTCCTATGGACCCGGCAATGGACAGGTGATGCCGACTCAAAGAGGCATATGGAGGTTTTACCTTACAAGGGTGTGGAATTGTTTGGGGAAGGTCTCTCGGACCTGGTCTCCACAGCTACAGCAGGTAAATCAAATTTTTTGCCTTATATTCCCTCACAGCCTAAGAAAGCGCCACATTATCAAATGCAGTCCTATCGATCACACAGAAACAAGAAAGTACGAGGCGCGTCCTTTCTTGCCAGAGGTAAGGGCAGAGGAAAGAAGCTGCACAACACAGCTAGTTCCCAGGAACAGAAGTCCTCCCCGGCCTCTACGAAATCCATCGCATGACGCTGGGGCTCCGCTAAAGGAGTCCGCCCCAGTGGGGGCACGTCTTCGAGTTTTCAGCCACATCTGGGTTCACTCACAGGTGGATCCCTGGGCAATGGATATTGTTTCTCAGGGTTACAAGCTGGAATTCGAAGAGGTGCCTCCTCGCCGGTTTTTCAAATCGGCCCTACCAGCTTCTCCCCCGGAACGGGAGATAGTGTTAAATGCAATTCACAAATTGTATCTTCAACAGGTGGTGGTCAAGGTTCCCCTGCTTCAACAAGGGAAGGGATATTACTCAACCCTGTTTGTAGTCCCGAAACCGGACGGTTCGGTCAGACCCATTTTAAATTTAAAATCCCTGAACCTATACTTGAAAAGGTTCAAGTTCAAGATGGAATCGCTAAGAGCGGTCATCGCCAGCCTGGAAGGGGGGGATTTTATGGTATCTCTGGACATAAAGGATGCATACCTTCATGTTCCCATTTATCCACCTCATCAGGCAAACCTGAGATTTGCGGTACAGGATTGTCATTACCAGTTTCAGACGTTGCCGTTTGGGCTTTCCACGGCCCCAAGGATTTTCACCAAGGTGATGGCGGAAATGATGGTGCTCCTGCGCAAGCAAGGTGTCACAATTATCACGTACTTGGACGATCTCCTCATAAAAGCGAGATCAAGAGAGCAGTTGCTGAACAGCGTCTCACTTTCACTGAAGGTGTTACAGCAACACGGCTGGATTCTCAATATCCCGAAGTCGCAGTTGGTTCCTATGACTCGTCTGACTTTCTTGGGCATGATTCTGGATACAGACCAGAAAAGGGTTTATCTTCCGATAGAAAAAGCTCAGGTACTCATGACTCTGGTCAGGAACCTATTGAAGCCAAAACAGGTGTCAGTACATCACTGCACTCGAGTCCTGGGAAAGATGGTGGCATCATACGAAGCCATTCCCTTCGGCAGGTTCCATGCGAGGACTTTCCAATGGGACCTACTGGACAAGTGGTCCGGGTCACATCTACAAATTCATCAGTTGATCACCCTGTCCCCCAGAGCCAGGGTATCTCTCCTGTGGTGGTTGCAGAGTGCTCACCTTCTAGAAGGCCGCAGGTTCGGCATTCAGGACTGGATCCTGGTGACCACGGACGTGAGCCTCCGAGGGTGGGGAGCAGTCACACAGGGAAGAAACTTCCAAGGCCTTTGGTCAAGTCAAGAGACTTGTCTTCACATCAACATCCTGGAACTGAGGGCCATATACAACACCCTACGTCAAGCGGAGACCTTACTTCGCGACCAACCAGTTCTGATCCAGTCAGACAACATCACTGCAGTGGCTCATGTAAACCGCCATGGCGGCACAAGGAGCAGAGTGGCGATGGCGGAAACCGCCAGGATTCTTCGCTGGGCGGAATATCATGTAAGCGCACTGTCAGCAGTGTTCATTCCGGGAGTGGACAACTGGGAAGCAGACTTCCTCAGCAGACACGACCTGCATCCAGGAGAGTGGGGACTTCATCAGGAAGTCTTCGCACAGATTGCAAGTCAGTGGGGACTGCCCCAGATAGACATGATGGCGTCCCGCCTCAACAAAAAGCTACAGAGGTATTGCGCCAGATCAAAAGACCCTCAGGCGGTAGCTGTAGACGCCCTAGTGACACCGTGGGTGTTCCAGTTGGTCTATGTGTTTCCTCCTCTTCCTCTCATACCCAAGGTGTTGAGAATTATAAGAAAAAGAGGAGTGAGAACAATAATCATTGTTCCAGATTGGCCACGAAGGACCTGGTATCTGGATCTGCTGGAAATGCTCACAGAAGATCCGTGGCCTATTCCTCTACGGCAGGACCTGTTGCAACAGGGGCCCTGTCTGTTCCAAGACTTACCGCGGTTGCGTTTGACGGCATGGCGGTTGAACGCAGGATCCTAGCAAAAAAGGCATTCCGGAGGAGGTCATTCCTACGCTGATAAAAGCTAGGAAGGACGTGACGGCTAAACATTATCACCATATATGGTGAAAATATGTTTCTTGGTGTGAGGCCAGGAATGCTCCTACGGAAGAATTCCATCTGGGCCGTTTCCTTCACTTCCTACAGACTGGAGTGAATTTGGGCTCTATTAAGATTCAGATTTCGGCCATATCCATTTTCTTTCAAAAAGAATTGGCTTCTCTCCCAGAAGTACAGACTTTTGTGAAGGGAGTGCTGCATATTCAGCCTCCTTTTATACCTCCGGTGGCGCCTTGGGACCTTAACGTGGTGTTGAGTTTCCTTAAGTCGCACTGGTTTGAACCACTTCAAACGGTGGAGTTAAAATATCTCACTTGGAAGGTGGTCATGTTATTAGCTTTGGCTTCGGCTAGGCGAGTGTCGGAATTGGCGGCTTTGTCTCATAAAAGCCCCTATCTGGTTTTCCATATGGATAGAGCGGAATTGCAAACCCATCCTCAATTCTTGCCTAAGGTGGTGTCATCTTTTCATATGAACCAACCTATTGTGGTGCCTGTGGCTACGAGAGACTTGGAGGATTCCGAGTCCCTTGATGTAGTCAGGGGTTTGAAAATTTACGTGGCCAGAACGGCTAGAGTCAGAAAAACAGAAGCACTGTTTGTCCTGTATGCAGCCAACAAGGTTAGCGCTCCTGCTTCAAAGCAGACTATTGCTCGCTGGAACTGTAACACGATTCAGCAGGCACATGCGACGGCTGGACTGCCGTTACCAAAATCGGTTAAGGCCCATTCCACTAGGAAGGTGGGCTCATCTTGGGCGGCTGCCCGAGGGGTCTCGGCACTACAGCTGTGCTGAGCTGCTACTTGGTCGGGTTCAAACACCTTTGCAAAGTTCTATAAGTTTGATACCCTGGCTGAGGAGGACCTCCTCTTTGCTCAATCGGTGCTGCAGAGTCATACGCACTCTCCCACCCGTTTGGGAGCTTTGGTATAATCCCCATGGTCCTTACGGAGTTCCCAGCATCCTCTAGGACGTAAGAGAAAATAAGATTTTAAACCTACCGGTAAATCTTTTTCTCGTAGTCCGTAGAGGATGCTGGGCGCCCGTCCCAAGTGCGGACTACATCTGCAAGACTTGTATATAATTTTGCTTACATAAGGGTTATGTTATAGTTTCATCAGTCTATGACTGATGTTATGTTGTTTGTTCATACTGTTAACTGGTTAGTTTATCACAAGTTATACGGTGTGAATGGTGTGGGCTGGTATGAATCTTGCCCTTAGATTAAGAAAAATCCTTTCCTCGTACTGTCCGTCTCCTCTGGGCACAGTTTCTCTAACTGAGGTCTGGAGGAGGGGCATAGAGGGAGGAGCCAGTGCACACCCATACCTAAAGTCTCTTAAAGTGCCCATGTCTCCCTCGGAGCCCGTCTATCCCCCATGGTCCTTATGGAGTCCCCAGCATCCTCTACAGACTACGAGAAAAAGATTTACCGGTAGGTTTAAAATGTTATTTTTATCCTTTGTCGTATGTTTACATACTCTCCCCAGCAAAATTGTACATCAGCATTTTTGCTTTTTTTGCCCTTTGAAATTAGGCTATTCCTTGGTTTACACTGTCACAAACAGACTTTAGTCTGTTTTCTCCCGGTACACTTGACAATCTACGAGGGGTTGCTGAAAAGTTCTCGACCTCACCAAGGAGGAAATGGGCTAAAGCCATGAAACTTAAAGACTATTCCACATATTCATCCTGAAGATCAAAACACTTGGCACAGGATTTCTGGAGTTTCCAAAAAAATTCTTAAGTTTAATCACTTAAATACTGCTCTGATGCTGATATCATTTCAGAATCATTGAAAAAATGCTTCCCTTTTAAAGTTACAGTATTTTAAAGGTTTGGGAACAGTAAATAGTCTGAGCAAATTCTGGTGAGTAGGGTGGATGGTCTATGCAATTAAACCCCAAATACTGAAAAACATCCGTTGTCGTGCCGGTCTTATCTTGTGAGCAGGTGCATTGTCCTGCAAAAAGAGAACACCTTTCCTCAGTTTTCCTTGCCTTTTCTCCTTCACCAAATGCTTTAATCTGCACAGCAAGTTAGAATAGTATTTAGCATTTATTGTTTCGCCCTTTTGGAGATAGTCAGTCAGTAAAATGCCTTTCGAGTCCCAAAAATCATTGCCATGACCTTTTACTGCAGACCTTTGAGTCTTGAATTTTTTTGGCTGTGGAGAACTTGAGTGCTGCCACTGTTATGTCATCTCTGGATCATAGCGATGTAACCATTTTTCATCAACAGTGACAAGTCATTGCAAAAAATCATCAACAGCTCACTCAAAATGCTGCAAAACCAACTTGGTAGTGTCTACTCGTTTTCATATCTCATTGGCATTCAAACATCAGGGCATCCACTTGGCTGACATCTGCATGTCCAAGAGTTCATGAATTATGAACCAAACACGCTCCTTAGATATCTCCAGATAGTTTTTCAGCTAATGTTTTAGCTGAGATTCGCCAATCAGTCAAAATGAAGTCATGAACACAATCAACAATTTGGGGTCTGTTCACTCTTGAAGGCCTCCCAGATCTTGTTGCATCTTCAGTCTGAAAATCTCTATGTTGAAAGTTGGCACACCATTTCTTCACAGTGATATAAGCACTTGTCACTTAATGCAATAAACAAAAATGAATGATCCACTTAGGCGCAAAACTAGCTAATATCACATGAACCCAATGAAGTGTTTCACTACACTTCAGATACAGTATGACATGAAATAACAGGTAGGCAAACACAAACCAATGCGCAAGGACTATAAAACAACTTCCCTTGTATTGGACAGTCGGTAATCAAAGAAAACACAATCCTCCTGTTCGTGAAACTTGTGTCCTTCTTGTGTATTTTCCTCCCGAGTCCAATGCATAAAATCAAGAGAGATAATACATTAGTGCAGTATATCACAGCTCAAATAGTATTTAACACCCTGTGACTTTTCATAACAGTAGAGGTGTGCTGATCAATCAGAGATTCTAGTTCTTTATGTGAGCAGAAATGGGCGTACCATACTAACAGTAATAGAAAGTGAGAACATGTATAAAGGTATCTTTAAACTCTGAGGAAATGTAGTGCGCCTCAATTCATATTGTATGGAACAACAGCATATATATATATATATATATATATATATATATAAAGGTTTCTTTGCACTTCAGAAGATAAGGACATACATACCCTAAAGGTGTATACACACGGTGGCAGGGGCGTTTTAAGAGAGGAGGGGACCCGCATGCAGCCTCCACCGCGTGCCCCCTCCTATCTGGCAGCAGTAAACGCTGGCATAATGCCAGAGTCTACTGCGCATGCGCAGGTCTCCGGGAACATGGCGGCCGTGTATTGTTCCCGGGGACACCTTCAGTGCGCATACGCATATCACTCAGAAATGGTCGCGGCGGCCATTTTCCGAGTGATTTATGCCCACACAGCAGTGACACCATCGCAGGACTCCGGAGGGGTAAGTATAAAGTATGGGTGCAGTGTGGGCCCCCTGGACCCAATGCATGATGAGATTCGGGCTAACCCCAATTCTCACTGTGCGAAAGGGACTAGGTTGGTATTGCAAGCATATAACTGTGCTTGCAATACTGGCTTTGCCCGATTTTGACTAAGTGTCAATTTTGACTATCTTTTCTATGAGATAGACTGGGCAGGTAAGTCAATTTTGACTATCTAGGCTTGCGATACCAACCGAACGGGACCGCGCATCGGCATTGCATTGGGATCGCAAGGAGACTTTTACCTTGCGATCTGCACTAACTTTCCTTACGATTTTGACTATATAGTTAAAATCGTAGGAAAAAAATCACACCATGGGGTATATTTACAAAGATTCGTGTTTTTGCCGTTTTGAAGGGTGTTTGATCTCGAATGGTATCGGGTGCATTTTACTGCAAATTTTTGAATCCTGATACGGTCATTCACTAAGCTGCCGAGTTTTGCACATTCGTTTTTTCCGATGTCGATGTGATTCGTAATATCAGGCAGTGTTTTACGGGAGTGATGAGTAAAACACTGCCTGACAAAACCGAAGGAATCCCGGCCACTCTCCTGATTGGCTGTGTGCTCCTGTAGTGTGTCTGTCAGGCAGCACACGGCAGAGATACAATGTAGCGCCTATGCGCTCCATTGTAACCAATGGTGGGAACTTTGCGGTCAGCGGTGAGGTTACTTTCGGTCAACCGCTGACCGCGCTTGAGCACTCAGAGACTAACACCCAAATACGAATGAATAGTGAATGCCCGTATTGTATGAAATAACAGTCGCGTTTGACCTATGGTCTATTCATTCGTATTTCTGAACTTTGCCAATCAAACCATTACAAATAGACCAGACACTGCCGAGTTTTCTGCTTAGTGAATTCCCGGATTGGGACTTAGAAAAAAAAACACAAATCAGCAAAACTCGAATTCTTAGTAAATATTGGCCCATGTGTAAACACCTTAACTCACAGATATATGTGCTGGAACAGGTGTATCAAGGCTTCTTTTAACTATCTCGAATACATCCAAAATAGATGGATGGGCAAGAAAGGGTGTTAAATCTGGGAATATTTATTAAAAATGGATCCCATTCTATACATAAAATAACATGATCAACAGTATCCAAAATTCATAATCATAAAATATACGTTATGGTAAGAATTTACCGTTGATAATGGTATTTCTCCTAAGTCCACAGGTTCCAAAGGATACATTGGGATATGATGGAGTGACAGCGGATTTGCACCAAACGGTCAAAGCTTTTCGGCCTTCCAGCATGCAACGGGCCCGTCCATATATCCCCACCTCCTGACTCATGCAAATCAGTTGTTTTCCAAAGCTCAAGGCAGGAGCATCATGTAGAGCCCTAATCAGGCAAGAAGAACACACATGCATACCCTTCCGTACAAGAGGGAAGAGGTTAGTGAGTAAATGTATCCTCAAATCAGGTTCGTCAGGGTGGGATCCCTGCGGAACCTGTGGACTTAGGAGAAATACCATTAACAACGGTAAGTTCTTACGATAATGTATATTTCTCCGGCAGGGTCCACAGGATAACATTGGGACTTCAGAAAGCAATTTAGTGGTGGGGACGCTCCTGATTGGACAGGAGAATCCTTCGCCCGAATTCAGCATCCTGAGTAATGTCTAATGAATGTGTTAATGGAAGACCATGTGGCTGCCTTACATATCTGTTCTGCTGAAGCACCACGTTGTCCTGCCCATGATGGACCTACCTTATGAGTAGAGTGAGTAGAGACATTATCCGGAACAGGGAGATCAGCTTGAGAATATGCTTCTGAAATAGTCATCCGAAGCCATCTTGCCAGTGTCTGCTTATCCGCAGGCGATCCTCTCTTGTGAAAACTGTAGAGAACAAAGAGAGAATCTGTCTTTCTGATAGCACTGGTACGATCCACGTAGATCCTTAAGGCACGGACTACACCCAACGATGCATCTCCCACAGACAGGTCCGGCCCTTGAAAAGCCGGGACTACAATTTCATAGTTATGGTGGAATTTAGATACTACCTTCGGAAGATACCCAGATTTAGTTCTGAGAACTGCTCTATCTGGATAAAGAAATCAGAAATGGAGGCCGACATAACACTGCCCCTATATCTGAAACTCTTCTAGCTGAAGCCACAGCCAGTAGAAAGAGAACTTTAGCTGTTAACCATTTAAGATCCACTCTTTTAAGTGGTTCAAATTGGGCAACTTGAGGGGCCTTTAGAATTAAACTTAAGTCCCACTGTAGGAGGAACAAAAGGAAGTTGAATGCGCAGCATTCCCTGAAAAAAAGTGTGCACATCCTGTAGGTTGGCAATTTTGTTTTGGAACCATACAGTCAGTGCTGACACTTGCACTCTCAAGGAAGCCACCCTTAAACCTTTATCCATTCCTGCCTGAAGGAATGCCAGTAACCTGGAAACTCCTAGGATCAAATTTCCGATCACTGCACCATTGAATATAGGCTTGCCATATTTAGTGATAAATGCGAGCTGAGGAAGGTTTCCTTGCTCTGAGCATTGTTTGAATTATCTTTTGTGAGAATCCTCTTGACTTCAGGATAGAGGTCTCAAGAGCCACGCCATCAAAGACAGTCGATCAAGATGTCTGTGGTAGCAAGGCCCTTGCATCAGTAGATCTGGAGATTGAGGGAATAGGAATGGAGTATCCATCGACATTCTTTGCAGATCTGTGTACCAATGTCTTCTGGGCCAAGCTGGAGCTATTAGTATCATGGCACTCTTTTCTTGATTTACCTTTCTCACCACCCTGGGTAACAGGGCGATGGGATTAAACACATAGACCAGATGAAAGTCCCATCACACCGACAGGACATCCACAAAGATAGCTTTGGGATCCTTTGTTCTTGATCCGTATGCGGGAACCTTGTGGTTCTGATGGGATGCCATGAGATCTATCTCTGGAAACCCCCATCTGTCGATCAGGGCTTGGAAGACTTCCAGGTATAGAGCCCATTCATTTGCATGAATGGTGTGCCGGCTGAGAAAATCCGCTTCCCAGTTTAGGACTCCTGGAACGTACATTGTGGACAAGGTTGGAATATGAAGTTCTGCCCACTTTAATGTGTGACTTGCTTTTTTCATTGCTTTCTGGCTGTGATTTCCTCCCTGATGGTTGAGGTACGCTACTGCTGTCACATTGTCTGAGCCAATTTGGACTGGTTTCCCCTGAAGGATGTCCTTTGCCTGATTTAACGCCATGTATATGGCTCGGCATTCCAATATATTTATTGGTAGGCAACTTTCTTCCTTGGTCCACTGCCCCTGGAAGCAATTTCTTCCTGACACCACTCCACAGCCCCGAAGGCTGGCATCCTTTGTCAGGATTTCCCAATCTGATATCCAAAAGGGTCTCCCCTTGTCCAGATAGGATGTCTGTAGCCACCATTCTAATGATCTCCTTACTTTCTGAGTAAGGACCATAGTCCGTGTTTTTATTGTCTGATGAAAACCATTCCATTTGGTAGGGATCAGATGTTGCATTGGCCTTAAATGGAACTGAGCATACTCTACCATGTCGAATGTTGACACCATCAACCCCATCACACGCATCACACAACTATGTAGAAGCTCCTGAATCCTTAACTGAAGTTTGGCTATTTTGTTCAGAGGTAAAATCACTCTCTGAAGGCTCGAATCCAATAGAGCCCCCAAGTGAGTCATCTGCTGTGACAGAACCAGAGACAATTTTGCCCAATTTATGAGCCAACCGTGCTTCTGCAGATACTCTATTGTCTGTTGCAGATGACACAGAAGCAATTCCTGAGACTGTGCCAGGATTAAAAGATTGTTGAGGTATGGAAAAATTCGTATCCCCTGCTGGTAGAGATAAGCTGCCATTATCACCATAATTTTGATAAATACTCTGGGGGCTGTGGTCAATACAAATGGTAGAACCTGAAACTGAAAATGTTGTTGGAGGATTGCGAACCTGAGATAGCGCTGATGGGACAGGGCTATAGGAACATGTAAGTAAGCATCCTGGATATCCAGGGACACCATAAAATCCCCTGGCTCCATGGCCAAAATGATGTAAAGTCTCCATATGAAAATGAGGTACCAAAGTGTACTTTTTCAGCATTTTTAGATTGAGTATGGGGCGGAACAACCAAATTTGGCTTCTGGACTAGAAACAGGTTGGAGTAGAAACCCTGTCCTCGTTGTGCAGGAGGAACTGGAATGATTACTCCTGATTGAAGCAATGTCTGAACTGCCTCTTGCAAAGCCCTGGCCTTCATTTCTACCAAAGACGGGCTGGTACAAAAAACCTTTGAGGAGGGTTTTTCTTGAAAGGAAACGCATAACCGTGAGATATCGCTTCTTGCACCCAGGCATCTGTGGTAGCCTCCTGCCAGATTTGTGCAAAATGAAGAAGTCGGCCTGCCACCCTGAGGTCTCCCAGGTGGAGGCACGCACCATCAGACTGATGGCTTATCTTCTGTTTTAGAAACCGGTCCTCTGGTTTCCCAATGCTTTTTAGTCTTACCAGACCTGTTATATTGGGACTGTTTGTCATCACCCTTTCCTTTTGCTTTTCCTTGAGACCGAAAAGGCCGAAAAGCTGTGATTTTAGGCTGAAATTTGTAAGTGGAAGGAAACTTTACTTTCTTGGTGTCTGCTTCTGACTCCAAAATACTGGTTAACTCTTTGCCAAAAAGAATATCTCCAGTAAAAGATAAAGACTCCAAACCTTCTAGGATTCTGAATCAGCTTTCCATGTGTGTAGCCAAACTGCTCTGCGAGCGACTACTGCTGAGGCTGATGCTTGAGAGGCAATTGTACCCATATCCAAGGCTGCTTCTTCCAAGAACATTGAGCCGGTTTGATATGTGCAACATGGGATTTTTGCTCTCTAGATGTCATTGAAATTTCCCCTTCCAATCTATCCGTCCAGGCAGCCACTGCTTTAGCCATCCAGGCTGAAGCCATGGCTGGTCTTATGATTGCCCCAGACAGGGAAAAAATGTTTTTTAGAAAACCATCTACTCTCCTATCCGTGACATCATTTAATGATGTTGAAGGCAGAGGTAATGTAGATTTTCACACTAATCGAATAACATGCATATCTACTTTAGGGGCTGCCTCCCTCTTTAAACAGCCGGAAGAAGATAATTGGAATTCCTTATCTTAGGAATTCTACATTTCTTACTGGGCGTAGCCAAAGCCTCTCCCATAATTTCTGTCAGTTGTTTTGACCCTGGAAACTCAGTGTTAACTGTTTTGGGACGTTTAAATATAGGTGCCTAGGATTTTAACACAGGCTCTGCTGATTATTTAAGGATAGAATGGCTTTCATTGCATTAATCAACTCAGATATGTCCACTGAGCTGAGACCTTCTTCCTCATCTTTGTATGCAGAACCAGAGTGTGATGAGTCAACCTCCTCTGATGAATCCTCATCTGAAACATGTGTAGGCTGTGAAGATGTTGTTTCATGTCTACGTGATTTATTTACCACTGGCTTTTCAGCCTGTTTCTGTTGAGAGGCTACTGCTTTCCCTGCTGGAAATGATAAACCACAGGTGAAATGCTGCATACATGGGTTAATAGTGTAACCAATCCCTGGTACAGAAGTTGGAATTATCTGCTCAGCTATGCTTGATAATGTCTGGGCAAACATAGCCCATGGAGGATCAACCTGCACCTGCGTCTGCCCTGATTTTTTCAAGAGACCTTGGTGAAAGCTAAAACAATTTACACACAAACCATCCTGAACCAGATCCTGAGAAGTTAACCAAGCTTTTCATGACAAACATGTTATGAGTGTTGGTGCTGCTGTGAGTGTATTTTCCTCACCCTTACAGCTCTTAGACATGATAAATAATCAGACACTTTAACAGTGTACTACACAATTTGTGACTGTAATCACTTTATGATGTGTTAAAGTGACATACAATCCGACCCTACCTTGCTTAGCATCAGCTTTGAGGATTGGAGTAAACATAGAAACTGACCGAATTATAGCAAAGTCAGCAATCACACTAGCAATCAGTCACAGGTCATACATTAGTATAATAAGCAATATGAGCACATAATCAACTATAGATACATTTCAAGTATGTAGGAGAACATATTACTGCATTGCCTTATAAAAGTTTAAATTGTATTCAGATGCATAGCGAAAGAAACCACAGTAACATTATCAGACTCATATGCATTATGCATGTATCCAACTATTCATACTCAAAAGGTAGATAGAGACTTAGTGCTGTATAACCCATACTCAGTAGAGTGGGATACAGGGAGACTTACCCCGCTTCCAGGACCGATCAATATGTTTGCGAACGCTGAGTGGATCCAGATGCTATTAGATTACACCACTTAGCATACACCACCACTCCGTGAACCCAGACGCCCAAGTGAAAACTGATGCACTAGTCACACAGCCGCCTATGCTGCGACTGGGTTCCCTTAGTACACAGCGTCTCAGATGGAAGTGGTAAAACAGTTCATGGTGGGAAACTCTGAGGAAACTGGTTATGATCCGGAGGGAGCGGCGACTAGGGGAGCATTTGACTCCCCACTGCTGACATCAACCCTAGGTATCATGGCCTCATACTACTCCTGGAGCCTATGATCCTTAAAGCCTAGCACTGGTACACTCTCGGTAGCAGCCGCGTCAGTGACTGTTTGGTAGTCTCCTCCCAAAACAGTGCGGATGTGTCTGCGTTCCCCCTCTAAGTGGAACCAATGCCTTACCTTCTCCCCGTGCTCCGGCCAAAGCCTCGTAACGTCTGCTGGACGAGCTAGTTTTATCCGACACAGGCGCCCGCCGAACAGCACGTACCCTATACGTTCCTTAGAAAAAGTCACTCCAACCGGCAGGGAGTTGTTGGAGTGAGTCTTTGTAAGGTACTTATAAGACGCTGTTTAGAAAGATCACTCAGAAAAATAGTAAGACTATAAAAATAAAATAAAAAAGCTTACGGCTGCTATAAACCAGCAGCCCTTAGACCATGGTTCGGCTCCTGCCACACCAAA
Organism: Pseudophryne corroboree; assembly: GCF_028390025.1. NCBI lineage: Eukaryota > Metazoa > Chordata > Amphibia > Anura > Myobatrachidae > Pseudophryne > Pseudophryne corroboree. The sequence continues at coordinate 113,392,590 of NC_086453.1, forward strand.
CAAAAAACTGATTTGCCTGAGCCAGGAGGCGGGGATATATGTACGGGCCCGTTGCATACTGGGAGGTTGAAAAGCTTTGACTGTTTGGTGCAAATCCGCTGTCGCTCCATCATATCCCAGAGTATCCTGTGGATACCCTGTGGACCCTGCAGGAGAAATAAATTATTAAACAGGATGCACTTTATAAACACAAAAGCTGGTCCTGAAGAGTCCGGACCTCCTATATCATCAGACCTCTAATGGTCAATAGCTCTCTGAAGTGATGTATATGTTAGAGATGAAGACTCCCCTCTGCTACCAATGCATTTCAAAACGTGATGTTTAAATATGTAAAACGGACAGATAATCCGTACTGCCAGAAGTGGAAACGCCGTGCCTGAATTCTGATTGCATACCACCTGCCAAAAATGCATTCTAACGGAACAAGAATAGCACACTTACACTTGTGGCCTGCATGCCTGGAAGTTAAAAATGCAGCGCCAGAACTGCCTGTGCGTTCCACCTACCGGAACGGCATTCCAAGAGATTGGGAAGTATTGTCACTTAATGTTTGCATCATACACTCATGGATTTTCTTTGCAGTTTTCTTGTACAAGAACAGAAACTTCATTACAGCCTGAATTTCCACTTCCAAAATGTCACAATTTTGCATTGGCATGGGGTGTCATTCCGACCCGATCACTCGCTGCAGTTTCTCGCAGCGATCGGGTCAGAACTGCGCATGCACCGGCGCCGCAGTGTGCCGGCGCATGCCAGCCGTCGTTGCCTAGCGATCGCCTCTGAGGCAGAGGTGGTCGCTGGGCGGTAGGGGCTGGACGGCGGCGTTAAACCGTCGTTTAGGGGGCGTGGTCCGGCCAACGCAGGCGTGGCCGGACCGTTGGGGGGGGGCGGGCCGGCTACATGATGTCACACGCAGCCGCTGCAGGCCGGGGAGCGACGAGTAGCTCCCGGCCAGCACGCTAAAGCTGCACTGGACGGGAGCTACTCTTGAAGTGCAAAGGCATCACTGCTGTGCGATCCCTTTGCACTTCTGCAGGGGGGGGGAAGGGGGGCAGCACTGACATGCTGGGCGGACTATCCCTGTGCTGGGCGTCCAACCACATGTCAGTGTGAATGATCGTAGCTGTGCTAAATTTAGCACAGCTACGATCAACTCGGAATGACCCCCATGGTTCAGTTTAGGATGTCAAATACGTGCAAAAAAAATTGGGATATTAGGGGTTATTCAGAGATAGACTCAGATCTTGCTCCCTGTAGCAAGATCTGCTTCTATCTCCTCACATGCTGAGGGCCACCCAGCACAGGGTAAGGCCATCCAGCATGTGTGTGGCGCCTAGTGATGTGCACCGGACATTTTTCGGGTTTTGTGTTTTGGTTTTGGATTCGGTTCCGCGGCCATGTTTTGGCAAAACCTCCCTGAAAATTTTTTGTCGGATTCGGGTGTGTTTTGGATTCTTTTTTTTTTACAAAAAACCCTCAAAAACAGCTTAAATCATAGAATTTGGGGGTAATTTTGATCCCATAGTATTATTAATCTCAATAACCATAATTTCCACTCATTTTCAGTCTATTCTGAACACCTCACACCTCACAATATTAATTTTAGTCCTAAAATTTGCACCGAGGTCGCTGGATGGCTAAGCTAAGCGACCCAAGTGGCCGACACAAACACCTAGCCCATCTAGGAGTGGCACTGCAGTGTCAGGCAGGATGGCACTTCAAAAAAATTGTCCCCAACCAGCACATGATGCAAAGAAAAAAAGAGGTGCACCAAGGTCGCTGGATGGCTAAGCTAAGCGACCCAAGTGGCCGACACAAACACCTGGCCCATCTAGGAGTGGCACTGCAGTGTCAGGCAGGATGGCACTACAAAAAAATTGTCCCCAAACAGCACATGATGCAAAGAAAAAAAGAGGCGCACCAAGGTCGCTGTGTGACTAAGCTAAGTGACCCAAGTGGCCGACACAAACACCTGGCCCATCTAGGAGTGGCACTGCAGTGTCAGGCAGGATGGCACTTCAAAAAAATTGTCCCCAAACAGCACATGATGCAAAGAAAAAAAGAGGCGCACCAAGGTCGCTGTGTGACTAAGCTAAGCGACACAAGTGGCCGACACAAACACCTGGCCCATCTAGGAGTGGCACTGCAGTGTCAGGCAGGATGGCACTTCAAAAAAATTGTCCCCAAACAGCACATGATGCAAAGAAAAAAAGAGGTGCACCAAGGTCGCTGTGTGACTAAGCTAAGCGACACAAGTGGCCGACACAAACACCTGGCCCATCTAGGAGTGGCACTGCATAAAAATTGTCCCCAAACAGCACATGATGCAAAGAAAAAAAGAGGCGCACCAAGGTCGCTGTGTGACTCAGCTAAGCGACACAAGTGGCCGACACAAACACCTGGCCCATCTAGGAGTGGCACTGCATAAAAATTGTCCCCAAACAGCACATGATGCAAAGAAAAAAAGAGGCACACCAAGGTCGCTGTGTGACTAAGCTAAGCAACACAAGTGGCCGACACAAACACCTGGCCCATCTAGGAGTGGCACTGCAGTGTCAGGCAGGATGGCACTTCAAAAAAATTGTCCCCAAACAGCACATGATGCAAAGAAAAATGAAAGAAAAAAGAGGTGCAAGATGGAATTGTCCATGGGCCCTCCCACCCACCCTTATGTTGTATAAACAGGACATGCACACTTTAACGAATCCATCATTTCAGCGACAGGGTCTGCCACACGACTGTGACTGAAATGACTGGTTGGTTTGGGCCCCCACCAAAAAAAGAAGCAATCAATCTCTCCTTGCACAAACTGGCTCTACAGAGGCAAGATGTCCACCTCATCATCATCCTCCGATTCCTCACCCCTTTCACTGTGTACATCACCCCAGAGCCGGCCATAGGTATAGGCAAACTAGGCAATTGCCTAGGGCATTTGATATGCCTAGGGGCATCAGCAGCTTCTGCTGATTAAAATGATATGCGGCATGCCTATATTCTGTGTGTAGCATTTCATATGCAGATACAGCCACAGTCGCACACAGTATATAGGCATGCTGCATATCATTTTAATTAGCAGAAGCTGCTTGTGCATCCTAGCCACATAGCAATGCAAATAAGATGCATTTTGATAAAAAAAAGGTGCCAGACGTTAACATTGAGAGTAACAGTGTTAGTGGCAGTGTGAGTGCTGTGTGCATGTGAGTGGGTTGGTTGGTTGGTTGTGCAGTAGTGTTCGGAATATGTGTAAGGGGCACTATGCATGTCATTATGTGTATAAGGGCATTACTAATGTGCGGCATATGTGTAAAAGAGTACTACTGTATGTGTGTCATTATGTGTATAAGGGCACTAATAATGTGCAGCAAATGTGTAACAGGGTACTACTGTATGTGTGTCATTATGTGTATAGGGGCACTAATAATGTGCAGCAAACGTGTAGGGGGCACTCTGTGTGTCATTATGTGTATAAGGGCATTAATAATGTGCGGCATATGTGTAAGGGACATTATGTGTAAAAGGGCATTAATAAAGGTTGCCATAATGTGTAAGGCGCATTATGTTTATAAGGACATTAATAATGTGTGTCATATGTGTAAGGGGCATTACTGTGTGGAATTATGTGTATAAATGCATTACTAATGTGTGGCATTATGTGTATAAGGTGCGCTACTTTGCGGCGTTGCATATAGAAAAGGCACTACTGTGTCGTCTAATGTGAATAAAGAGCAATAGTGTGTGGTGTAATGTGAATAAGGAGCAAATCAGTGTGATGTATTATGAATAAGGGGCTCTACTGTGAGGAGTAACGTTTATAAGGTAAAGTGATACTACTGTGGGATGTAATATGAATTATGAACACTATCGCAAGATAAAATGTGAATAAAGTTACAGTACTGTGTGGCGTAATTGGAATTGGGGTTACTATTGTGTGACCATTCCCCTTGCCAGCAAAAACACACCCCTTTTTGGGCTGTGCGCGAAATGTGCAAACTGTTCCTATTTAAAATATAGGGGGTACAAACACCAAAATAAGGACTTCTATGGGTGAGGGGTGATGGTGCTGGGAAAGAGGTGCAAGGTCAGAGGCGGAACCAGTGGTGGTGCTAGGGGGCACCAGCCAAAATCTTGCCTAGGGCATCATATTGCTTAGGGCCGGCTCTGCATCACCCTCCTCACAGATTATTAATTCGTCCCCACTGGAATCCAGCATCTCAGGTCCCTGTGTACTTTCTGGAGGCAATTGCTGCTGGTGAATGTCTCCACCGAGGAATTGATTATAATTCATTTTGATGAACATCATCTTCTCCACATTTTCTGGAAGTAACCTCGTACGCCGATTGCTGACAAGGTGAGCGGCTGCACTAAACACTCTTTCGGAGTACACACTGAAGGGAGGGCAACTTAGGTAGAATAAAGCCAGTTTGTGCAAGGGCCTCCAAATTGCCTCTTTTTCCTGCCAGTATACGTACGGACTGTTTGACGTGCCTACTTGGATGCGGTCACTCATATAATCCTCCACCATTCTTTCAATGGTGAGAGAATCATATGCAGTGACAGTAGACAACATGTCAGTAATCGTTGGCAGGTCCTTCAGTCCGGACCAGATGTCAGCACTCGCTCCAGACTGCCCTGCATCACCGCCAGCGGGTGGGCTCGGAATTCTTAGCCTTTTCCTCGCACCCCCAGTTGTGGGAGAATGTGAAGGAGGAGATGTTGACGGGTCACGTTCCGCTTGACTTGACAATTTTATCACCAGCAGGTCTTTGAACCTCTGCAGACTTGTGTCTGCTGGAAAGAGAGATGCAACGTAGGTTTTAAATCTAGGATCGAGCACGGTGGCCAAAATGTAGTGCTCTGATTTCAACAGATTGACCACCCGTGAATCCTGGTTAAGCGAATTAAGGGCTCCATCCACAAATCCACATGCCTAGCGGAATAGCTCTGTTTTAGCTCCTCCTTCAATGTCTCCAGCTTCTTCTGCAAAAGCCTGATGAGGGGAATGACCTGACTCAGGCTGGCAGTGTCTGAACTGACTTCACGTGTGGCAAGTTCAAAGGGTTGCAGAACCTTGCACAACGTTGAAATCATTCTCCACTGCGCTTGAGTCAGGTGCATTCCCCCTCCTTTGCCTATATCGTGGGCAGATGTATAGGCTTGAATGGCCTTTTGCTGCTCCTCCATCCTCTGAAGCATATAGAGGGTTGAATTCCACCTCGTTACCACCTCTTGCTTCAGATGATGGCAGGGCAGGTTCAGGCATGTTTGGTGGTGCTCCAGTCTTCGGCACGCGGTGGCTGAATGCCGAAAGTGGCTGCAATTCTTCGGGCCACCGACAACATCTCTTGCACGCCCCTGTCGTTTTTTAAATAATTCTGCACCACCAAATTCAATGTATGCGCAAAACATGGGACGTGCTGGAATTTGCCCAGATGTAATTCACGCACAATATTGCTGGCGTTGTCCGATGTCACAAATCCCCAGGAGAGTCCAATTGGGGTAAGCCATTCTGCGATGATCTTCCTCAGTTTCCGTAAGAGGTTGTCAGCTGTGTGCCTCTTCTGGAAAGCGGTGATACAAAGCGTAGCCTGCCTAGGAACGAGTTGGCGTTTGCGAGATGCTGCTACTGGTGCCTCCGCTGCTGTTCTTGCTGCGGGAGGCAATACATCTACCCAGTGGGCTGTCACAGTCATATAGTCCTGAGTCTGCCCTGCTCCACTTGTCCACATGTCCGTGGTTAAGTGGACATTGGGTACAACTGCATTTTTTAGGACACTGGTGAGTCTTTTTCTGAGGTCTGTGTACATTTTCGGTATCGCCTGCCTAGAGAACTGGAACCTAGATGGTATTTGGTACCGGGGACACAGTACCTCAATCAAGTCTCTAGTTGCCTCTGAATTAACGGTGGATACCGGAACCACGTTTCTCACCGCCCAGGCTGCCAAGGCCTGAGTTATCTGCTTTGCAGCAGGATGACTGCTGTGATATTTCATCTTCCTCGCAAAGGACTGTTGGACAGTCAATTGCTTACTGGAAGTAGTACAAGTGGTCTACCGACTTCCCCTCTGGGATGACGATCGACTCCCAGCAGCAACAACAGCAGCGCCAGCAGCAGTAGGCGTTACACTCAAGGATGCATTGGAGGAATCCCAGGCAGGAGAGGACTCGTCAGACTTGATAGTGACATGGCCTGCAGGACTACTGGCTTTCCTGGGTAAGGAGGAAATTGACACTGAGGGAGTTGGTGGTGTGGTTTGCAGGAGCTTGGTTACAAGAGGAAGGGATTTAGTTGTCAGTGGACTCCTTTCACTGTCACCCAAAGTTTTTGAACTTGTCACTGACTTCTGATGAATGCTGTCCAGGTGACGTATAAGGGAGGATGTTCCTAGGTGGTTAATGTCCTTACCCCTACTTATTACAGCTTGACAAAGGCAACACACGGCTTGACACCTGTTGTCCGCATTTGTGTTGAAATAATTCCACACCGAAGAGCTGATTTTTTTTGTATTTTGACCAGGCATGTCAATGGCCATATTCATCCCACGGACAACAGGTGTCTCCCCGGGTGCCTGACTTAAACAAACCACCTCACCATCAGAATCCTCCTTGTCAATTTCCTCCCCAGCGCCAGCAACACCCATATCCTCATCCTGGTGTACTTCAACAGTGACATTTTCAATTTGACTATCAGGAACTGGACTGCGGGTGCTCCTTCCAGCCCTTGCAGAAGGCGTGCAAATGGTGGAAAGCGCAAGCTCTTCCCGTCCAGTGTTGGGAAGGTCAGGCATCGCAACCGACACAATTGGACTCTCCTTGGGGATTTGTGATTTAGAAGAACGCACAGTTCTTTGCTGTGCTTTTGCCAGCTTAAGTCTATTCATTTTTCTAGCGAGAGGATGAGTGCTTCCATCCTCATGTGAATCTGAACCACTAGCCATGAACATAGGCCAGGGCCTCAGCCGTTCCTTGCCACTCCGTGTCGTAAATGGCATTTTGGCAAGTTTATGCTTCTCATCAGACGCTTTCAATTTTGATTTTTGGGTCATTTTACTGAAGTTTTGTTTTTTGGATTTTACATGCTCTCTACTATGACATTGGGCATCGGCCTTGGCAGACGACGTTGATGGCATTTCATCGTCTCGGCCATGACTAGTGGCAGCAGCTTCAGCACGAGGTGGAAGTGGATCTTGATCTTTCCCTATTTTAACCTCCACATTTTTGTTCTCCATTTTTTAATGTGTTGAATTATATGCCAGTATCAATAGCAATGGCCTACTACTATATATACTGCGCACAACTGAAATGCACCACAGGTATGGATGGATAGTATACTTGACGACACAGAGGTAGGTAAATGCAGTGGCCTACTGTACCGTACTGCTATATATATTATATACTGGTGGTCAGCAAACTGTGCAAAACTGAAATGCACCACAGGTATGGATGGATAGTATACTTGACGACACAGAGGTAGGTACAGCAGTGGCCTACTGTACCGTAATGCTATATATTATATACTGGTGGTATGCAAACTTTGCAAAACTGAAATGCACCACAGGTATGGATGGATAGTATACTTGACGACACAGAGGTAGGCACAGCAGTGGCCTACTGTACCGTAATGCTATATATTATATACTGGTGGTCAGCAAACTGTGCAAAACTGAAATGCACAACAGGTATGGATGGATAGTATACTTGACGACACAGAGGTAGGTACAGCAGTGGCCTACTGTACCGTAATGCTATATATTATATACTGGTGGTCAGCAAACTGTGCAAAACTGAAATGCACCACAGGTATGGATGGATAGTATACTTGACGACACAGAGGTAGGTACAGCAGTGGCCTACTATACCGTAATGCTATATATTATATACTGGTGGTTAGCAAACTGTGCAAAACTGAAATGCACCACAGGTATGGATGGATAGTATACTTGACGACACAGAGGTAGGTACAGCAATGGCCTACTGTACTGTAATGCTATATATTATATACTGGTGGTCAGCAAACTGTGCAAAACTGAAATGCACAACAGGTATGGATGGATAGTATACTTGACGACACATAGGTAGGTACAGCAGTGGCCTTCTGTACCGTACTCCTATATATTATATACTGGTGGTCGGCAAAATTATGCACTGTACTCCTACTATATACTTTCTACAATGCAGCACAGATATGGAGTGTTTTTCAGGCAGGCAACGTATACTGGTGGTCACTGGTCAGCAAAACTCTGCACTGTACTACTCCTCCTATCTAATATTATACTGGTGGTCCCCAGTCCCCACAATAAAGCAGCACACTGAGCACAGATATGGAGTGTTTTTCAGGCAGACAACGTATACTGGTGGTCACTGTCAGCAAAACTCTGCACTGTACTCCTGCTATATAATACAGCTGCTCCCCAGTCCCCACAATTAAGCAGTGTGAGCACAGATATATGCAGCACACTGAGCACAGATAAGGAGCATTTTTTTCAGGCAGAGAACGGATAAAACTGGTGGTCACTGATCAGTAAAACTCTGCACTGTACTCCTCCTATATTATACAGCTGCTCCCCAGTCCTCCCCACAATTAAGCAATAAAGCACAATCAATCAAGTTCAACAATAAACGGAGAGGACGCCAGCCACGTCCTCTCCCTAACATTTCCAATGCACGAGTGAAAATGGCGGCGACGTGCGGCTGCTTATATAGAATCCGAATCTCGCGAGAATCCGACAGCGGGATGATGACGTTCGGGCGCGCTCGGGTTAACCGAGCCATACGGGAGAATCCGAGTATGCCTCGGACCCGTGTAAAATGGGTGAAGTTCGGGTGGGTTCGGTTTCCGAGGAACCGAACCCGCTCATCACTAGTGGCGCCACCTCACGATGCATCCGCAATTTAATTTGCGGACACATCGATTAGAGGTTGACCCCTACCTGTGCAGCCTGTTGCATTGTTTTCTATTAGAGTGGCTGTGTGTGATGCCACACAGCCACCGTAAAAATGCTTGCGCCACGCTCCTGATTTGGCCGCCATACCCCTGCAATGCCAAAGCGCCACTCCCCAAATGCCCGCCACTGTGTATCATCTTGCCGCAAGGAAAAGGGTCATGCACACGGACTGCAGCCAGTGCGTGTGTGCGCATACCAGATGGATGCGTGCCTGTGTCCATTTTTGAATTGATCCCTAAGGAAGAGATGTACTAAGCAGTGTTAAAAGTAGAGTAGTGAGCCAGTGGAGAAGTTGCCCATGGCAACCAATCAGCATTGCCGTAACATTTATAATTTACATACTATAAAAGTACACAGAGCAGCTGATTGGTTGCCATGGGCAACCTCTCCACTCGCTCACTTTTATCACTGCTTAGTACATGTCCCCTTAGTCTCAAAATTGGCTTTTTACAATACAAAGGGATGCTCTTTTTATCTGCAGTGACAAAATAAGGTTACACTTACAGGAAGTGGGTTAGGCCGAGGACTTATCATTGCCCCCTCGTATTCATTTGCTGCTAAATAACTGGGTTCATGTTTAGGCAGAGGCAGAACTCTGGGAGGCAACGGAGTCATCTGCCGCCGGGCTCCTGCTCTGAAGGGGGGCTCTTCTCCCCCCATTCTGTGACTAGAGATGAGCGCCTGAAATTTTTCGGGTTTTGTGTTTTGGTTTTGGGTTCGGTTCCGCGGCCGTGTTTTGGGTTCGAACGCGTTTTGGCAAAACCTCACCGAATTTTTTTTGTCGGATTCGGGTGTGTTTTGGATTCGGGTGTTTTTTTCCAAAAACACTAAAAAACAGCTTAAATCATAGAATTTGGGGGTCATTTTGATCCCAAAGTATTATTAACCTCAAAAACCATAATTTACACTCATTTTCAGTCTATTCTGAATACCTCACACCTCACAATATTATTTTTAGTCCTAAAATTTGCACCGAGGTCGCTGTGTGAGTAAGATAAGCGACCCTAGTGGCCGACACAAACACCGGGCCCATCTAGGAGTGGCACTGCAGTGTCACGCAGGATGTCCCTTCCAAAAAACCCTCCCCAAACAGCACATGACGCAAAGAAAAAAAGAGGCGCAATGAGGTAGCTGTGTGAGTAAGATTAGCGACCCTAGTGGCCGACACAAACACCGGGCCCATCTAGGAGTGGCACTGCAGTGTCACGCAGGATGGCCCTTCCAAAAAACCCTCCCCAAACAGCACATGACGCAAAGAAAAAAAGAGGCGCAATGAGGTAGCTGTGTGAGTAAGATTAGCGACCCTAGTGGCCGACACAAACACCGGGCCCATCTAGGAGTGGCACTGCAGTGTCACGCAGGATGGCCCTTCCAAAAAACCCTCCCCAAACAGCACATGACGCAAAGAAAAAAAGAGGCGCAATGAGGTAGCTGACTGTGTGAGTAAGATTAGCGACCCTAGTGGCCGACACAAACACCGGGCCCATCTAGGAGTGGCACTGCAGTGTCACGCAGGATGTCCCTTCCAAAAAACCCTCCCCAAACAGCACATGACGCAAAGAAAAAAAGAGGCGCAATGAGGTAGCTGTGTGAGTAAGATTAGCGACCCTAGTGGCCGACACAAACACCGGGCCCATCTAGGAGTGGCACTGCAGTGTCACGCAGGATGGCCCTTCCAAAAAACCCTCCCCAAACAGCACATGACGCAAAGAAAAAAAGAGGCGCAATGAGGTAGCTGTGTGAGTAAGATTAGCGACCCTAGTGGCCGACACAAACACCGGGCACATCTAGGAGTGGCACTGCAGTGTCACGCAGGATGTCCCTTCCAAAAAACCCTCCCCAAACAGCACATGACGCAAAGAAAAAAAGAGGCGCAATGAGGTAGCTGACTGTGTGAGTAAGATTAGCGACCCTAGTGGCCGACACAAACACCGGGCCCATCTAGGAGTGGCACTGCAGTGTCACGCAGGATGTCCCTTCCAAAAAACCCTCCCCAAACAGCACATGACGCAAAGAAAAAAAGAGGCGCAATGAGGTAGCTGACTGTGTGAGTAAGATTAGCGACCCTAGTGGCCGACACAAACACCGGGCCCATCTAGGAGTGGCACTGCAGTGTCACGCAGGATGTCCCTTCCAAAAAACCCTCCCCAAACAGCACATGACGCAAAGAAAAAAAGAGGCGCAATGAGGTAGCTGACTGTGTGAGTAAGATTAGCGACCCTAGTGGCCGACACAAACACCGGGCCCATCTAGGAGTGGCACTGCAGTGTCACGCAGGATGTCCCTTCCAAAAAACCCTCCCCAATCAGCACATGATGCAAAGAAAAAGAAAAGAAAAAAGAGGTGCAAGATGGAATTGTCCTTGGGCCCTCCCACCCACCCTTATGTTGTATAAACAAAACAGGACATGCACACTTTAACCAACCCATCATTTCAGTGACAGGGTCTGCCACACGACTGTGACTGATATGACGGGTTGGTTTGGACCCCCCCCAAAAAAGAAGCAATTAATCTCTCCTTGCACAAACTGGCTCTACAGAGGCAAGATGTCCACCTCATCTTCACCCTCCGATATATCACCGTGTACATCCCCCTCCTCACAGATTATCAATTCGTCCCCACTGGAATCCACCATCTCAGCTCCCTGTGTACTTTGTGGAGGCAATTGCTGCTGGTCAATGTCTCCGCGGAGGAATTGATTATAATTCATTTTAATGAACATCATCTTCTCCACATTTTCTGGATGTAACCTCGTACGCCGATTGCTGACAAGGTGAGCGGCGGCACTAAACACTCTTTCGGAGTACACACTTGTGGGAGGGCAACTTAGGTAGAATAAAGCCAGTTTGTGCAAGGGCCTCCAAATTGCCTCTTTTTCCTGCCAGTATAAGTACGGACTGTGTGACGTGCCTACTTGGATGCGGTCACTCATATAATCCTCCACCATTCTATCAATGTTGAGAGAATCATATGCAGTGACAGTAGACGACATGTCCGTAATCGTTGTCAGGTCCTTCAGTCCGGACCAGATGTCAGCATCAGCAGTCGCTCCAGACTGCCCTGCATCACCGCCAGCGGGTGGGCTCGGAATTCTGAGCCTTTTCCTCGCACCCCCAGTTGCGGGAGAATGTGAAGGAGGAGATGTTGACAGGTCGCGTTCCGCTTGACTTGACAATTTTGTCACCAGCAGGTCTTTCAACCCCAGCAGACCTGTGTCTGCCGGAAAGAGAGATCCAAGGTAGGCTTTAAATCTAGGATCGAGCACGGTGGCCAAAATGTAGTGCTCTGATTTCAACAGATTGACCACCCGTGAATCCTTGTTAAGCGAATTAAGGGCTGCATCCACAAGTCCCACATGCCTAGCGGAATCGCTCCGTGTTAGCTCCTCCTTCAATGCCTCCAGCTTCTTCTGCAAAAGCCTGATGAGGGGAATGACCTGACTCAGGCTGGCAGTGTCTGAACTGACTTCACGTGTGGCAAGTTCAAAGGGCATCAGAACCTTGCACAACGTTGAAATCATTCTCCACTGCACTTGAGACAGGTGCATTCCACCTACTATATCGTGCTCAATTGTATAGGCTTGAATGGCCTTTTGCTGCTCCTCCAACCTCTGAAGCATATAGAGGGTTGAATTCCACCTCGTTACCACTTCTTGCTTCAGATGATGGCAGGGCAGGTTCAGTAGTTTTTGGTGGTGCTCCAGTTTTCTGTACGTGGTGCCTGTACGCCGAAAGTGTCCCGCAATTCTTCTGGCCACCGACAGCATCTCTTGCACGCCCCTGTCGTTTTTTAAAAAATTCTGCACCACCAAATTCAAGGTATGTGCAAAACATGGGACGTGCTGGAATTGGCCCAGATTTAATGCACACACAATATTGCTGGCGTTGTCCGATGCCACAAATCCACAGGAGAGTCCAATTGGGGTAAGCCATTCCGCGATGATCTTCCTCAGTTGCCGTAAGAGGTTTTCAGCTGTGTGCGTATTCTGGAAAGCGGTGATACAAAGCGTAGCCTGCCTAGGAAAGAGTTGGCGTTTGCGAGATGCTGCTACTGGTGCCGCCGCTGCTGTTCTTGCGGCGGGAGTCCATACATCTACCCAGTGGGCTGTCACAGTCATATAGTCCTGACCCTGCCCTGCTCCACTTGTCCACATGTCCGTGGTTAAGTGGACATTGGGTACAGCTGCATTTTTTAGGACACTGGTGACTCTTTTTCTGAGGTCTGTGTACATTTTCGGTATCGCCTGCCTAGAGAAATGGAACCTAGATGGTATTTGGTACCGGGGACACAGTACCTCCAACAAGTCTCTAGTTGGCTCTGCAGTAATGATGGATACCGGAACCACGTTTCTCACCACCCAGGATGCCAAGGCCTCAGTTATCCGCTTTGCAGTAGGATGACTGCTGTGATATTTCATCTTCCTCGCAAAGGACTGTTGAACAGTCAATTGCTTACTGGAAGTAGTACAAGTGGGCTTACGACTTCCCCTCTGGGATGACCATCGACTCCCAGCGGCAACAACAGCAGCACCAGCAGCAGTAGGCGTTACACGCAAGGATGCATCGGAGGAATCCCAGGCAGGAGAGGACTCGTCAGAATTGCCAGTGACATGGCCTGCAGGACTATTGGCATTCCTGGGGAAGGAGGAAATTGACACTGAGGGAGTTGGTGGGGTGGTTTGCGTGAGCTTGGTTACAAGAGGAAGGGATTTACTGGTCAGTGGACTGCTTCCGCTGTCACCCAAAGTTTTTGAACTTGTCACTGACTTATTATGAATGCGCTGCAGGTGACGTATAAGGGAGGATGTTCCGAGGTGGTTAACGTCCTTACCCCTACTTATTACAGCTTGACAAAGGGAACACACGGCTTGACACCTGTTGTCCGCATTTCTGGTGAAATACCTCCACACCGAAGAGCTGATTTTTTTGGTATTTTCACCTGGCATGTCAACGGCCATATTCCTCCCACGGACAACAGGTGTCTCCCCGGGTGCCTGACTTAAACAAACCACCTCACCATCAGAATCCTCCTGGTCAATTTCCTCCCCAGCGCCAGCAACACCCATATCCTCCTCATCCTGGTGTACTTTAACACTGACATCTTCAATCTGACTATCAGGAACTGGACTGCGGGTGCTCCTTCCAGCACTTGCAGGGGGCGTGCAAATGGTGGAAGGCGCATGCTCTTCACGTCCAGTGTTGGGAAGGTCAGGCATCGCAACCGACACAATTGGACTCTCCTTGTGGATTTGGGATTTCAAAGAACGCACAGTTCTTTGCGGTGCTTTTGCCAGCTTGAGTCTTTTCAGTTTTCTAGCGAGAGGCTGAGTGCTTCCATCCTCATGTGAAGCTGAACCACTAGCCATGAACATAGGCCAGGGCCTCAGCCGTTCCTTGCCACTCCGTGTGGTAAATGGCATATTGGCAAGTTTACGCTTCTCCTCCGACAATTTTATTTTAGGTTTTGGAGTCCTTTTTTACTGATATTTGGTGTTTTGGTTTTGACATGCTCTGTACTATGCCATTGGGCATCGGCCTTGGCAGACGACGTTGCTGGCATTTCATCGTCTCGGCCATGACTAGTGGCAGCAGCTTCAGCACGAGGTGGAAGTGGATCTTGATCTTTCCCTAATTTTGGAACCTCAACATTTTTGTTCTCCATATTTTAATAGGCACAACTAAAAGGCACCTCAGGTAAACAATGGAGATGGATGGATTGGATACTAGTATACAATTATGGACGGGCTGCCGAGTGCCGACACAGAGGTAGCCACAGCCGTGAACTACCGCACTGTACTGTGTCTGCTGCTAATATATAGACTGGTTGATAAAGAGATAGTATACTCGTAACTAGTATGTATGTATAAAGAAAGAAAAAAAACCACGGTTAGGTGGTATATACAATTATGGACGGGCTGCCAAGTGCCGACACAGAGGTAGCCACAGCCGTGAACTACCGCACTGTACTGTGTCTGCTGCTAATATATAGACTGGTTGATAAAGAGATAGTATACTCGTAACTAGTATGTATGTATAAAGAAAGAAAAAAAAAACATGGTTAGGTGGTATATACAATTATGGACGGGCTGCCGAGTGCCGACACAGAGGTAGCCACAGCCGTGAACTACCGCACTGTACTGTGTCTGCTGCTAATATATAGACTGGTTGATAAAGAGATAGTATACTCGTAACTAGTATGTATGTATAAAGAAAGAAAAAAAAACCACGGTTAGGTGGTATATACAATTATGGACGGGCTGCCGAGTGCCGACACAGAGGTAGCCACAGCCGTGAACTACCGCACTGTACTGTGTCTGCTGCTAATATATAGACTGGTTGATAAAGAGATAGTATACTCGTAACTAGTATGTATGTATAAAGAAAGAAAAAAAAACCACGGTTAGGTGGTATATACAATTATGGACGGGCTGCCGAGTGCCGACACAGAGGTAGCCACAGCCGTGAACTACCGCACTGTACTGTGTCTGCTGCTAATATATAGACTGGTTGATAAAGAGATAGTATACTCGTAACTAGTATGTATGTATAAAGAAAGAAAAAAAAACCACGGTTAGGTGGTATATACAATTATGGACGGGCTGCCGAGTGCCGACACAGAGGTAGCCACAGCCGTGAACTACCGCACTGTACTGTGTCTGCTGCTAATATATAGACTGGTTGATAAAGAGATAGTATACTCGTAACTAGTATGTATGTATAAAGAAAGAAAAAAAAACCACGGTTAGGTGGTATATACAATTATGGACGGGCTGCCGAGTGCCGACACAGAGGTAGCCACAGCCGTGAACTACCGCACTGTACTGTGTCTGCTGCTAATATATAGACTGGTTGATAAAGAGATAGTATACTCGTAACTAGTATGTATGTATAAAGAAAGAAAAAAAAACCACGGTTAGGTGGTATATACAATTATGGACGGGCTGCCGAGTGCCGACACAGAGGTAGCCACAGCCGTGAACTACCGCACTGTACTGTGTCTGCTGCTAATATATAGACTGGTTGATAAAGAGATAGTATACTCGTAACTAGTATGTATGTATAAAGAAAGAAAAAAAAACCACGGTTAGGTGGTATATACAATTATGGACGGGCTGCCGAGTGCCGACACAGAGGTAGCCACAGCCGTGAACTACCGCACTGTACTGTGTCTGCTGCTAATATATAGACTGGTTGATAAAGAGATAGTATACTCGTAACTAGTATGTATGTATAAAGAAAGAAAAAAAAAACACGGTTAGGTGGTATATACAATTATGGACGGGCTGCCGAGTGCCGACACAGAGGTAGCCACAGCCGTGAACTACCGCACTGTACTGTGTCTGCTGCTAATATATAGACTGGTTGATAAAGAGATAGTATACTCGTAACTAGTATGTATGTATAAAGAAAGAAAAAAAAACCACGGTTAGGTGGTATATACAATTATGGACGGGCTGCCGAGTGCCGACACAGAGGTAGCCACAGCCGTGAACTACCGCACTGTACTGTGTCTGCTGCTAATATATAGACTGGTTGATAAAGAGATAGTATACTCGTAACTAGTATGTATGTATAAAGAAAGAAAAAAAAACCACGGTTAGGTCACTGGTATATACAATTATGGACGGGCTGCCGAGTGCCGACACAGAGGTAGCCACAGCCGTGAACTACCGCACTGTACTGTGTCTGCTGCTAATATAGACTGGTTGATAAAGAGATAGTATACTACTAATATTATATACTGGTGGTCAGGTCACTGGTCACTAGTCACACTGGCAGTGGCACTCCTGCAGCAAAAGTGTGCACTGTTTAATTTTAATATAATATTATGTACTCCTGGCTCCTGCTATAACCTATAACTGGCACTGCAGTAGTGCTCCCCAGTCTCCCCCACAATTATAAGCTGTGTGAGCTGAGCAGTCAGACAGATATATAATATATATAGATGATGCAGCACACTGGCCTGAGCCTGAGCAGTGCACACAGATATGGTATGTGACTGAGTCACTGTGTGCTGTGTATCGCTTTTTTCAGGCAGAGAACGGATTATAAATAAAAGTGGTGGTCACTGGTCACTATCAGCAAAACTCTGCACTGTACACTACTGAGTACTCCTAATGCTCCCCAAAATTAGTAAATCAAGTGTCTCTCTAATCTATTCTAATTCTAAACGGAGAGGACGCCAGCCACGTCCTCTCCCTATCAATCTCAATGCACGTGTGAAAATGGCGGCGACGCGCGGCTCCTTATATAGAATCCGAGTCTCGCGATAGAATCCGAGCCTCGCGAGAATCCGACAGCGTCATGATGACGTTCGGGCGCGCTCGGGTTAACCGAGCAAGGCGGGAAGATCCGAGTCGCTCGGACCCGTGAAAAAAACCATGAAGTTCTGGCGGGTTCGGATTCAGAGAAACCGAACCCGCTCATCTCTATCTGTGACACCATTGAAGTAAGTTAATTGATGGCTGCCGCTATCTTTTCACTATATCAAGTTACTTCTCTGACAATTACACATAACTTCATATAGTTAGAATTCTCATGCTTCCTGTACTGGAGCAAATAGCTCCATCAGTAAAGTGTCTGCTGTGAGTGGGTTCTAATCCTGGGTATGACTGCTAAGAAATGTGTGATTTAAAATAAAAGACAATGAAATGTATATACACAGTATATAAAAAAAATTCAGAACACCACACACACACACACACACACACACACACACACACACACACACACACACACACACACACACACACACACACACACACACACACACACACCCTAAATATAAGGGGGGGGCAACTGGTATGAACTTGCCTCCGGGCAACTGTGACGAACTTACGCCACTGTGTATAGGTGTTAGAAAAAGGGGGAACTGAGAATGCTAATTGAAATTATATTGCCCTTTACAGATAGGCTTCAGAGACTGATATGTGCTGAATAGTATTTCTTACATTTATAAACCTTAAATAGATTGCAATATTTCTTGCAGGAATCACTGGAGACTGGAAGAACCATTTCACTGTAGCCCAGAAAGAGCATTTTGATCAAATTTATCAAGAGAAGATGAAAGATCTGAATATGAAGTTTTTCTGGAAAGAATTCTGATATGCAACTACAGTATATGAATTGGACAAAAGACAAAGAAACAGGATAAAACATATAATTTATTAGCAAAAATATATACTGGCGCCAGCTATGTTTCCAATAATAAACAGTTCAGCAATTTCAATAGATTAAATCCATACATTTAATCCACATTAAAAATAAAAAAACAATACTTTTAAAAAAGACTGATATAATCATAAAAGATAAATGTATGGATTTAATCTATTGAAATTGCTGAACTGTTTATTGTTGGAAACATAACCGGCGCCAGTATATATTTTTGATACTTTTGGGTCTTATACTACTTTAGGGGCTAACCACCCCTGTACAGGCTGCCGTTGACAGCGCACTCATATATATATATGTTCTCCTGTACTTATACTTTATTAGATATGTTTTAAAATGGCAAGTGCTGACACTAACATACAGTAAATAGGCAATGCGACAAAGACAATGTAATAAAGTGAAAGCTGAAAATAAAGGTGCAAAAATGATTAATAAGACACAAAATCACATAAATAAGATTGCATTAAAGTTAGCTGTATTTGATATTAATATGCTATAATAGCTAATTTAAATTCCAGATAGTATATAATATATAAATAGTGATTTGTCTATTTATGTTAGTGACATCACATACCGTTTTAAAGCATACCAGTTTTATCACAAGAATAAATATTGACCTGAGAGTGCCCTATACGGAATTGCCCTATATGGATTTTATAGTTAATATTATATTACAGTACATGCAACATTTATCTGAACAAATACAGAATTTGTTGCAGCTGCAGGTCGTAGCTGGGGACAGACACCATGTGATTAGGCCCTTCCCCTAGTGGCAAAATGCCACAATTTGCTGGTCAAATGAGAGGGACAGGGACAAAATGATGCAAGTCTAATGGAATTGTTTCATACAGGCTCCACCCCCTCCCCATTGACCCACAAATCGCAGCATTTTTCACGAGGAACAGTGCTTATTAATAATGTAACCGCTGTCCCATCTGTCCAGGGGGTTTCTTGGTACTCAGAAACCCTCCCTTCATGCACCACTGTTTATCATATCAAAAGAACTAGTTTAGTATGGTTATATATTCCTTAAAATTTTTGACATCCAAATAATTTTTTTATATTTTACAAAAGTTGTAAAAAATCAATAGTAATTTTCTTTAGTAACGCAATGCTTTTCCACACAAACAAAACATTTTATCTTTACTTTTGGCAAAATGCAGTAATCCTTCATGAATACACAGAATTTTTGATGTGTGATAGAAATGTAGATTTTCATTTGTTGTACAATAAAGGCTAGCATGATGTGAGCACCTATCTGCAACATACTGCCTCAACGTGAGGATGATGTACGTCGCATTTTAGTATATGGGGCCTGACGCTGTTGGTCGACATGCATTAGGTCGACATGGTATCTAGGTTGGCATGGTCACTAGGTCGACATGTACTAGGTCGACATGACAAAAGGTCGACATGAGGTTTTCACAATTTTTTTTTCATTCTTTGAACTTTTTCATACTTTTTGATCCACGTGGACTACGACTCGGAATGGTAACCTTGCCCAAAGCATGACGAGTGAAGCGAGCCATGCGAGGGGACACGGTGCACTAATTGGGGTTCCCGGTCACTCTATGAAGAAAATGACACAATGTTTTTTTTAAAATCCCATGTCGACCTTTTGTCATGTCGACATTGCACATGTCGACCATATGCTTGTGTTGACGTATTTTAGGTGTCGACTTAGTCACTGTAGACCAATAGTAGTTGATCTAGACACTGTGGACCTAGGTGTGGTTGACGATGATCCACACCTGTCTGGTGCATGTGTTCCATGGTGTGCACATGCAGAGTCACAGGAACAGGCCCAGCGCTACCTGCTCAGCAAAGGGATGCAGTGCAGGGAGGTGCTGGAACGGAGAGGCGCTCCCCCTGCTCTGCATCCCTTCCCTGCTGCTGCGCCGTCCTGTCCCCCCTGCTGCTGCTGCCAGCTGCTGTGCCTGTCACTGTATGACAGGCAACAGCGCTGGCAGCATGAAAAGCCTACTCCCCTCACCTGTGTGACAGCAGCTGTATGGATCAGAGGAGGGTGTGGAGCTACATGGGAAGGAAGGGGGTGGGGCTAAATGGGACGGAAGGGAGCGGAGCTACATGGACCAGTCTGCTGTAGAGAGAGGGGCAGCAATTACAGTGGCGGCCACAATGTATGTGTGTGTGTGTGTGTGTGTGTGTGTATGGTGGGGGTGTGTGTGTGTATGGTGGGGGTGTGTGTGTGTATGGTGGGGGTGTATGTGTGTGTAAGGTGGGGGTGTATGTGTGTATATGTGTGAATTGTGTGTGTGAGGTATGTCTGTGTGCGCACGCATTATGGACGCTAATACTGGGGGGGCCATTACATGTAAGGACGCTACTACTACTGGGGAAGGGGCATTACATATAATCACGCCACTACTGGGGGGGGCATTACATGTAAGTACGCTACTACTATAGTTGGGACATTGCATATAATGATGCTACTACTGGGGGGGCCATTACATGTAAGGACGGCACTACTACTTGGGGGGGCATTACGTATAATGACGCTACTACTGGGGGGGCATTACATGTAAGTACGCTACTACTACAGGGGAGCATTACGTATAATGATGCTACTACTTGGGGGGCCATTACATGTAAGTACGCTACTACTACTGGGGGGGGGGGCATTACGTTTAACGACACTACTACTGGGGGGCATTACATGTAAGTACACTACTACTACTGCGGGGGCATTATGTATAAGGTAGCTACTACTGGGTGGTATTACGTATAAGGATGCTACTATTACTGGGGGGCATTACGTATAACAATGCTACTACTACTGGGGGGGGCATTATGTATAAGGATGCTACTACTACTGGGGGTGCAATACATATAAGGACGCTACTACTACTACTGGGTGTGCACTACATATAAGGACGCTACTACTACTGGGGGGGCATTATGTATAAGGACGCTTCTACTACTGGGGTGCACTACGTATAAGGACACTACTACTACTGTGGGTGCATTATGTATAAAGATGCTACACTTCGACAAGTGTAAGGTAATGCACTGTGGTAACAAGAACAAAAATTACACCTACCTACTAAATGGGGTAAAATTAGGGGATTCTGTACTGGAAAAGGACTTAGGTGTCCTCATAGATAGCAAGCTAAGCAGTAGTACCCAAAGTAGGACTGCAGCAAAGAAGGCTAATAAGATATTAGCATGCATAAAACGGGGTATTGATGCTAGGGACGAGAGTATTATACTCCCGTTATATAAATCACTAGTGAGGCCACACCTTGAATACTGTGTACAATTCTGGGCACCGTACTACAAAAAGGATATCCTGGAGCTTGAAAAGGTACAGAGGAGGGCGACCAAACTAATTAAGGGCATGGAGACGATGGAATACAAGGAAAGGCTTGAAAGACTAGGCATGTTTACATTGGAAAAGCGGAGACTAAGAGGGGATATGATCAACATCTACAAATATATAAGGGGACAATACACAGAGCTTGCGCGGGACCTGTTTTTGGTTAGATCAACACAGAGGACTCGTGGACACTCGCTCAGGTTAGAGGAGAGGAGATTCCGCAGAATACGGCGTAAAGGCTTTTTCACTGTAAGGACAATACGTGTTTGGAATTCCCTGCCCGAGGGAGTTGTAATGGCGGAATCTGTCAACACCTTTAAGAATGGGTTAGATAAATTCCTAATGGATAAGGATATCCAGGGGTATGGTGCATAGTCATGCATTATAGTTACTATAAATAGGGATAAAATGCAACGGCTGACAGCAGCATCAGTCAGAAATTTTAGTCAAATCATCATGCATAGGAGACCACAAATAGGTTGAACTCGATGGACAATTGTCTTTTTTCAACCTCAGATACTATGTTACTATGTTACTATGTTACTTGGGGGGGGGGGGGGCATTACGTATAAGATGAATAAGATTGTGCTACTGTGTGGGATAAATTTAAATGGGGTTACTATTGTGTTGCCATGCCCCTTTCTTATGAGACCACACCCCTTTTCCTGGCGTGCGCCAAAGGCGCGCGCTGACGCTTTGTCGAATATGAGAGGATGCTAATTTATAGTTTGCAGGGGGGCGCCGAACATCCTAGCACCGGCCCTGCACAGGACCATGAGTTTTAATGACTCTGGAATGCATTAAGCGTTCCTGTGCGGTTACTGGGAGATGGCTGAACAGATGCATGAAGATAATCTGTCCAATGGTTGTGTTATGGGTGTGTTGCAGCTGTGTAGCAGGAAGGTGAATACAAACATTTTATTACATACTTTGTAGGCTATACTCTGACGTAGACTCTGCACCACCTAGTATGGGACTGGTGAAAGTCCTGATGGCGCTTCTGATGGTTGTTACTGCAGGCACACAAAGTGGGCATCTCAGCCCCTGCGCATTCAGATGCACACTTGTACACCAGAGGAAGAGCTTTTACTATGGCAAACTCAGATTCAGCCCAATGATGTGGGAATAGGGCATATGATTGCAGTGGTAATGGACTAATTCTAAATGAGGGAACAGAATAATATCAGTATTGGTAGAATATTAATAATCATAGAAAATATTGGGATATAATCAGAGCTGGATTAAGGCTTTGGGGGGCCCAGGGTACTTAAGGCAGGGGGGCCCTAAGATGGTTTCACATTCCGTTTTCAGTAAGAGGTGTGTGTAGTGGAAGTTATAAAGGTAAGGGGGCACTGTAATGTGGCATAATATGAATTGGGGACACTGTATGTCATAATATAAATTGGAGGTACTGTGTGGCATAATGTGTACTGGCAGTACTACAATAAGACATAATGTAACTAGGGCACTACTATGGTTTATAAAATAAACTATGGAGCATAAAATGAACTAAGGATCTACTATGTAATTAGGGCACAGTTTATACAGTAGGGTAGCACTTTAGCACTTATCTGTAAATTAAGCGGTACTGGAACCAGTGTCCGTCATTTCAGCTTTATTTAAAAAATAACACTGAAATGATGGCCGCTGGTCTAAAGTGCCACCCTCCTGTTTTGTAAGTACTATTCTTATCCCGTGGACCATGGGCTTCTGATTGAGCGACTGATACATTTCTGTGGTCTGGATGGCACAGTCCTAAGCTGGTTCAAATCATTTCTCACAGGCAGGTCACAGAGAGTACCATCTGGATTATACTCATCACCACCAGTGCCATTGCCATGTGGTGTCCCACAAGGTTCTATACTATCCCCCATGCTTTTTGCAGTATACATGCTCCCATTGGGCGAAATAATCAGGCGCCATGGCCTGGTCTACCACTGCTATGCAGATGATACACAACTGTACTTGTCCTTTGCTCCGGGCACTGATAACCCAATAGCAACCCTAAATGGCTGTCTAGCTGAACTACAGGAGTGGATGAGCGCCAGTTGGCTGCGACTGAACCCGGATAAAACAGAGGTCCTTATGATACGACCGCAACATCAAAGGACAAGACTGCAGCATAGCCAACCAACTGGACTTACACTCGGGGATTCAGAATTACAGACCAGTGATCGTGTGCGGAATCTTGGCGTTGTCCTGGATGGTGGCTTGACACTTAAACATCAGATATCAGCCACAATCAAATCCTCATTCTTTCACCAGAGGAACATAGCCAGAATCAAGCACTTAATTCCCTCAGATGATATGCCAAAAGTCATACATGCATTTGTATCATCTCATTTAGACTACTGTAATGCCCTCTACCTTGGTCTACCAGCAAAAGAATTGCAGCGCTTACAGCTGGTGCAAAACACAGCTGCCAGGCTATTAACCAACCAGCCCCGTTCTAGCCACATAACACCCATCCTCTACTCCCTTCACTGGCTGCCTGTACGATGGCGAATCATCTTCAAGATTGGCTTACTGAGTTTCAAAGCATTACATGACCAAGGGCCAAGGTACCTGAAACAGCTTCTGACCCCATACTGCCCCACTCGATTACTGTGATCTGTAGATGAAGGACTTTTAGCAGTACCTAGAATCTACCGTAATTCATCTGGGGGTCGAGCTTTTAGTCATGCGGCTCCGACTCTATGGAACTCACTTCCCCGCACAGTGCGAGAGGCCCCAACTATAGAATCCTTCAAAAGTATACTCAAGACTTTTCTGTTTACTCAAGCATTTCCATAATGTCCCTTTTAGTATCTTCATGCTTCTGTATTTTATGAAAATGTACTTCATTATTTTCTGTACTATATTATGCTATGTATCTGTTAAGTGCCTTGAGTCCTATTGGAGAAAGAGCGCCATATAAAATAAGATTTTACTCACCGGTAAATCTATTTCTCGTAGTCCGTAGTGGATGCTGGGGACTCCGTAAGGACCATGGGGAATAGACGGCTCCGCAGGAGACTGGGCACATCTAAAGAAAGCTTTAGGAATATCTGGTGTGCACTGGCTCCTCCCCCTATGACCCTCCTCCAAGCCTCA
Organism: Pseudophryne corroboree; assembly: GCF_028390025.1. Taxonomy (NCBI): domain Eukaryota; kingdom Metazoa; phylum Chordata; class Amphibia; order Anura; family Myobatrachidae; genus Pseudophryne; species Pseudophryne corroboree. The sequence goes on from NC_086453.1 coordinate 113,417,132, forward strand.
GTTAGGACACTGTGCCCGGAAGAGCTGACACAATAAGGAAGGATTTTGAATCCCGGGTAAGACTCATACCAGCCACACCAATCACACCATATAACTCGTGATAGGAACGCCGGTTAACAGTATGATAACAATAGAACCTCTGAAAAGATGGTTCGCAATAACAACCCGATTTGTGTAACAATAACTATTTACAAGTATTGCAGAGTATCCGCACTTGGGATGGGCGCCCAGCATCCACTACGGACTACGAGAAATAGATTTACCGGTGAGTAAAATCTTATTTTCTCTGACGTCCACTCCTAGTGGATGCTGGGGACTCCGTAAGGACCATGGGGATTATACCAAAGCTCCCAAACGGGCGGGAGAGTGCGGATGACTCTGCAGCACCGAATGAGAGAACTCCAGGTCCTCCTCAGCCAGGGTATCAAATTCATAAAATTTTGCAAACGTGTTTGCCCCTGACCAAGTAGCAGCTCGGCCAAGTCGTAAAGCCGAGACCCCTCGGGCAGCCGCCCAAGATGAGCCCACCTTCCTTGTGGAATGGGCTTTTAGAGATTTAGGCTGCGGTAGTCCCACCGCAGAATGCGCAAGCTGAATAGTGCTACAAATCCAGCGCGCTATAGTCTGCTTAGAAGCAGGAGCACCCAGCTTGTTGGGTGCATCTAGGATAAACAGCGAGTCAGTTTTCCTGACTCCAGCCGTCCTGGAAATATAATTTTTCAGGGCCCTGACTACGTCCAGTAACTTGGAATCCTCCAGGTCCCTAGTAGCCGCAGGCACCAATAATAGGTTGGTACAAGTGAAAACCTGATACCACCTTCGGGAGAAAGTGAGGACGAGTCCTCAACTCTACCCTATCCATATGGAAAGTCAGGTAAGGGCTTTTTTATGACAATGCCGGCAATTCTGACACATGCCTGGCCGAAGCCAGAGCCAACACATGACCACTTTTCATGTGAGATATTTCAATCCACAGTTTTAAGTGGCTCAAACCAATGTGATTCCAGGAACTCCAAAACCACATTGAGATCCCAAGGTGCCACTGGGGCACAAAGAAGGGGCTGAATATGCAGCACTCCCTTACAACGTCTGAACTTCAGGCCGACATCCTTCCTGGCTTTGATCAGGATAAGAATTACTACCTCCGGAATGCCTTTTTCACTCAGGATCCGGTGTTAACCGCCATGCCGTCAACGCAGCCGCGGTAAGTCTTTGAACAGACAGGGCCCCTGCTGCAGCAGATCCTGTCTGAGTGGCAGAGGCCATGGGTCCTCTGAGATCATCTCTTGAAGTTCCGGTTACCAAGCCCTTCTTGGCCAATCCGAAACAATGAGTATAGTTCTTACTCCTCTTTTTCTTATTATCCTCAGTACCTTGGGTATGAGAGGGAGAGGAGGGAACACATAAACCGACTGGTACACCCGCGGTGTCACTAGAGCGTCCACAGCGATCGCCTGAGGTTCCCTTGACCTGGCGCAATATCTTTTTTATTGAGGCGGGACGCCATCATGTCCACCTGTGGTCTTTCCCAACGGTTTACTAGCATTTGGAAGACTTCTGGATGAAGTCCCTATTCTCCAGGGTGGAGTCTGCTGCGGAAGTCTGCTTCCCAGTTGTCCACTCCCGGAATGAACACTGCTGCCAGTGCTACCACATGATTTTCCGCCCAACGGGGAATCCTTGTGGCTTCTGCCATTGCCCTCCTGCTTCTTGTGCCGCCCTGCCTGTTTACATGGGCGAGCGCCGTGATGTTGTCTGATTGGAACAGTACGGCTGGTGAAGCAGGGGCCTTGTTTTGCTTAGGGCCTTGTAAATGGCTCTTATCTCCAGAAAATTTATGTTAATTGAAAACTCCTGTTTGGACCATAGTCCTTGGAATTTTATTCCCTGTGTGACTGCACCCCAGCCCCGAAGGCTGGCATCCGTGGTCACCAGGACCCAGTCCTGTATTCCGAATCTGCGGCCCTCTAGTAGATGAGCCCTCTGCAGCAACCACCGCAGCGACACCCTGGTTCTTGCCGACCGGGTTATCCGCTGCTGTATCTGGAGATGGGACCCGGACCATTTGTCCAACAGGTCCCACTGGAAAATCCTTGCGTGGAACTTTCCTAATGGAATTGCTTCGTACGAAGCTACCATTTTTTCCCAGGACTCGTGTGCATTGATGTACGGACACCTGTCCCGGTCTTAGGAGGTTTCTGACTAGAGATGACAACTCCTCGGCTTTTTCCATTGGAAGAAACACTTTTTTCTGGTCTGTTTCCAGAATCATTCCCAGGAACAGAAGACGTGTCGTCGGGACCAGCTGTGACTTTGGAATTGAGAATCCAGTCCTGCTGTTGCAGAACTTCCCGAGAAAGTGCTGCCCCCTTACCAACTGTTCCTTGGACCTCGCCTTTATCAGGAGATCGTCCAAGTACGGGATAATTAAAACTCCCTTCTTGCGAAGGAGTATCATCATTTCGGTCATTACCCTGGTTAAGACCCTTGGTGCCGTGGATAATCCAAACGGCAGCGTCTGGAACTGATAGAGACAGTCCTGTACCACAACCTTGAGGTACTCCTGGTGAGGAGGGTAAATGGGGACATGCAGGTAAGTATCCTTGATGTCCAGAGAGACCCTGTAATCCCCCTCGTCCAGGTTCGCAATAATCGCCCTGAGCGATTCCATCTTGCACTTGAATCTTTTGTTATATGTGTTCAAGGATTTTTTATATTTAAGATGGGTCTCACCGAACCGTCCGGTTTCGGTACCACAAACATTGTGGAAAAGTAACCCTTTTCCTGTTGAAGGAGGGGTACCTTGATAATCACTTGCTGTGAATACAGTTTTTTGGATTGCCACCAACACTGCCTCCCTGGCAGAGGGAGTTGCCGGTAAGGCCGATTTTAGGAAACTGCGGGGGGGGGAGACGTCTCGAATTCCAGCCTGTACCTCTGAGATACTGTTTGAAGAACCCAGTGATCCACCTGTGAGAGAGCCCACTGTGCGCTGAAATTTCTGAGACGGGCCCCCACCGTACCCGGGTCCGTCTGAGCAGCCCCAGCGTCATGCTGTGGACTTACCGGACGCAGGGGAGGACTTCTGCTCCCGGGAACTAGCTGTGTGCTGCAGCTTTTTCCCTCTACCTTTTCCTCTTGGCAGAAAAGATGAGCCTCTAGCTCTCTACTTTTCTGGGGCCGAAGGGACTGTACCTGATAATACAGTGCTTACTTTTGCTGTGGGGTAACCTGTGGCAAAAGTTTTGATTTCCCAGCCGTAGCTGTGGAAACGAGGTCTGAAAGACCATCCCCAAACAGTTCCACCCCCTTCTAGGGCAAACTTCCATGTGCCGTTTTAAATCGGCATCGCCCGACCATTGCCGAGTCCATAACCCCCGTCTGGCGGCAATGGTTTTACATAGCGCTTATTAGTGATGCCAGTCGGCAAATATCCCTCTGTGCATCACGCATGTATAAGACAGCGTCTTTTATATGCTCTATTTTCAGCAAAATATTGTCCCTATCTATAGTATAAATATTATCCGACAGGGAATCTGACCACGCAGCTGCCGCACTGCACATCCATGCCGAGGCAATAGCAGGTCTCAATATAATGCCCGTGTGTGTGTATATAGCTTTAAGGGTAGTTTTCTGCTTTCTATCAGCAGGTCCTTCAGGGCGGCCGTATCCGTGATGGTAGTACCACCTTTTTTAATAAGCGTGTAACCGCTTTATCTACCCTAGGGGTTATTTCCCAACGTGACCTATCCTCTGGCGGAAAAGGGTACGCTGTTTTGGAAATTATCAATTTCTTATCGGGGGAAGTCCACGCTTCCTCACACACCTCATATCAATTTCTCAGATGCAGGAAAACTACTGGTAGTTTTCTGTCACCAACATAATACCCTTTTTTGTGGTATCTGGGGTATTATCAGAAATGTGTAATACATTTTTCATTGCCTCAATCATGTAACGGGTGGCCCTATTGGAAGGTACACTAGTCTCCTCGTCGTCGACACTGGAGTCGGTATCCGTGTCAACATCTGTGTCAGCCATCTGAGGTAGCGGGCGTTTTAGAGCCCCTGATGACATGTGAGACGCTTGGACAGGCACAAGCTGAGCAGCCGGCTGTCCTATGTCGTCAAACCTTTTATGTAAGGAGTTGACACTGTCACGTAATTCCTTCCATAAGTCCATCCACACCGGTGTCGACCCCGCAGGGGGGTGACATCCCATTCACAGGCATTTGCTCCGCCTCCACATCATTATCCTCATCATACATGTCGACACAGCAGTACCGACACACAGCACACACACAGGGAATGCTCTGACAGAGGACAGGACCCCACAAAGCCCTTTGGGGAGACAGAGGGAGAGTATGCCAGCACACACCAGAGCGCTATATATCACAGGGATATCACCTATAGAGAGTGTTTTCCCTTATAGCTGCATAATATATATATATATATATATACTGCGCCTAATTTGTGCCCCCCCTCTCTCTTTAACCCTTTTCTGTAGTGCAGGACTGCAGGGGAGAGCCAGGGAGCGATCCCTCCAGCAGAGCTGTGAGGGAAAATGGCGCCAGTGTGCTGAGGGAGATGGCTCCGCCCCTTTTTCGGCGGGCTTTCTCCCGCTATTTTATCGTTTCTGGCAGGGGTTAATATACACCTATATAGCCTCTGGGGCTATATATGGTGTTAGTTTTGCCAGCCAAGGTGTTATTATTGCTGCTCAGGGCGCCCCCCCCCCCAGCGCCCTGCACCCATCAGTGACCGCAGTGTGTGGTGTGCATGAGGAGCAATGGCGCACAGCTGCAGTGCTGTGCGCTACCTTGGAGAAGACAGAAGTCTTCAGCCGCCGATTTTCCGGACCACCTTCTTGTTTCTGGCTCTGTAAGGGGGACGGCGGCGCGGCTCCGGGAACGGACGACGAGGTCGGGTCCTGTGTTCGATCCCTCTGGAGCTAATGGTGTCCAGTAGCCTAAGAAGCCCAAGCTACCACCACTTAGGTAGGTTCGCTTCTTCTTCCATTAGTCCCTCGTTGCAGTGAGCCTGTTGCCAGCAGGTCTCACTGAAAATAAAAAACCTAAACTATACTTTCTTCTAGGAGCTCAGGAGAGCCCCTAGTGTGCATCCAGTTCAGCCGGGCACAGAAATCTAACTGAGGCTTGGAGGAGGGTCATAGGGGGAGGAGCCAGTGCACACCAGATAGTCCTAAAGCTTTCTTTAGATGTGCCCAGTCTCCTGCGGTGCCGTCTATTCCCCATGGTCCTTACGGAGTCCCCAGCATCCACTAGGACGTCAGAGAAATAAAATTATTATTATTAATTATTATTCTTTGCTTTGGTACAGCACCTTGGCCCATTGTATTACTAGTACAGCACCTTGTATTACTTTCATCTGAGTGCCTGATTTTGGATATATATATATATATATATATATATATATATATATATATAATTGCAGACACTGTTGCTGGCCTGGTTCTGGAACATCAAAGATGGCTCATCCTCGGGGATTTCAATGCATGGGTGGATGATGAGCTCTCACGCCTTGGCCAAGACCTCCTGTGCACAATGAATGGTCTGGGCTTCACACAGGTCATTCCCTCTGCCACACATAAAAGTGGTCACACTCTCGACCTCGTCTTTCAGATTGGATTAGAGGTCACTGACCTAAAAATAAACCCAGTCATCTGGTCAGACCACTACTCCCTCTGGTTCTCAGTTGCAACCCCTCAAATAAGATCTCTGCCCGTGGAGTTGACCAGGTATCGTCCAAGGAGGGGTATGACTCCCCAGGCTCTTGCAGCAAATCTGGATCTCTCTACTATACAGGGTGCCTGTGAAGATCCCTGTTCCCTAGTCCGTTATTATAATAGGGATGTTATGGCTGCAATTGATATTATCGCCCCTGTGCGTTTAAGACCTCGTAAACCACAACGTCAAGCTCCATGGTTCGACAACAGTGTTAGTGAGCTCAAGAAAAGGGGGCGTAGACTGGAAAGACGATGGAGGAAGACTAACCTAGTGGATGACAAAATAAAACTAATAAAGCATAACGAAGAATATCAATCGACAATCACTCGTAAGAAAGCACAGTTCCTGTCAAATTAGATCACAGCAGCAAACAATAGGCCAGCTCAACTTTTCCGCACAGTGGAGATGCTTTGCAAGCCAGCATGCCTGCAGACTGATGAGACCCTCTCCCAGGCAAGATGCAACGAGTTTGCAAACTTCTTTGCAGATAAAATATCCACCATCCGGGCTGGAATCTCCACAGTGCCATCAAAGGAGTGCCAAACTACAAAGCCCGCCAATATAAGCTACCTGCCTTCATGGACCAGCTTTGATCCAGTGGATGTAAAGGACACTGCTGAAATTGCTCGGATTTTGCGTCCCACCACCTGTGATCTGGACCCAGCCTCAACCAAGCTTCTAATAGGTTGTATGGATATAATTGGTCCTGTCTTTACAAAAATTGTTCAATGCTCTTTGCAGACAGGCATTTTTCCTGGACCCCTAAAGGAAGCAATTGTTAGACCGCTTCTTAAAAAACCTAATTTAGATCCCGACTGCATGACCAACTACAGACCGGTATCAAACCTTCCTTTCCTAGGAAAGGTTATTGAGAAAGTCGTTGCAAACCAACTGGAAACCCGCCTGACAACCCATGATATTTATGATCCATTTCAATCAGGATTCAGGAGAAGACATAGCACTGAAACAGCCCTGGTGTGTGTGTTAAATGATCTTCTGATGGCAAAAGACAGAGATGACTGTTCAATATTAATCCTTCTGGATCTCTCGGCAGCATTTGATACCGTGGACCATGGGCTTCTGATTGAGCGACTGATACATTTCTGTGGTCTGGATGGCACAGTCCTAAGATGGTTCAAATCATTTCTCACAGGCAGGTCACAGAGAGTATCATCTGGATTATACTCATCACCACCAGTGTCATTGCCATGTGGTGTCCCACAAGGTTCTATACTATCCCCCATGCTTTTTGCAGTATACATGCTTCCATTGGGCGAAATAATCAGGCGCCATGGCCTGGTCTACCACTGCTATGCAGATGATACACAACTGTACTTGTCCTTTGCTCCGGGCACTGATAACCCAATAGCAACCCTTAATGGCTGTCTAGCTGAACTACAGGAGTGGATGAGCGCCAGCTGGCTGCGACTGAACCCGGATAAAACAGAGGTCCTTATGATACGACCGCAACAACAAAGGACAAGACTGCAGCATAGCCAACCAACTGGACTTACACTCGGGGATTCAGAATTACAGACCAGTGATCGTGTGCGGAATCTTGGCGTTGTCCTGGATGGTGGCTTGACACTTAAACATCAGATATCAGCCACAATCAAATCCTCATTCTTTCACCTGAGGAACATAGCCAGAATCAAGCACTTAATTCCCTCAGATGATATGCCAAAAGTCATACATGCATTTGTATCATCTCGTTTAGACTACTGTAATGCCCTCTACCTTGGTCTCCCAGCAAAAGAATTGCAGCGCTTACAGCTGGTGCAAAACACAGCTGCCAGGCTATTAACCAACCAGCCCCGTTCTAGCCACATAACACCCATCCTCTACTCCCTTCACTGGCTGCCTGTACGATGGCGAATCATCTTCAAGATTGGCTTACTGAGTTTCAAAGCATTACATGACCAAGGCCCAAGGTACCTCAAACAGCTTCTGACCCCATACTGCCCCACTCGATTACTGCGATCTGTAGATGAAGGACTTTTAGCAGTACCTAGAATCTACCGTAATTCATCTGGGGGTCGAGCTTTTAGTCATGCGGCTCCGACTCTATGGAACTCACTTCCCCGCACAGTGCGAGAGGCCCCAACTATAGAATCCTTCAAAAGTAGACTCAAGACTTTCCTGTTTACTCAAGCATTCCCATAATTGTCCCTTTTAGTATCTTCATGCTTCTGTATTTTATGAAAATGTACTTCATTATTTTCTGTACTATATTATGCTATGTATCTGTTAAGCGCCTTGAGTCCTATGGGAGAAAGAGCGCTATATAAATAAAATTATTATTATTAATTATTATTATTATTATTATATATATATATATATATATATATAGATAGATAGATAGTAGAGATGAGCGCCGGAAATTTTTCGGGTTTTGTGTTTTGGTTTTGGGTTCGGTTCCGCGGCCGTGTTTTGGGTTCGACCGCGTTTTGGCAAAACCTCACCGAATTTTTTTTGTCGGATTCGGGTGTGTTTTGGATTCGGGTGTTTTTTTCAAAAAACCCTAAAAAACAGCTTAAATCATAGAATTTGGGGGTCATTTTGATCCCAAAGTATTATTAACCTCAAAAACCATAATTTCCACTCATTTTCAGTCTATTCTGAATACCTCACACCTCACAATATTATTTTTAGTCCTAAAATTTGCACCGAGGTCGCTGTGTGAGTAAGATAAGCGACCCTAGTGGCCGACACAAACACCGGGCCCATCTAGGAGTGGCACTGCAGTGTCACGCAGGATGTCCCTTCCAAAAAACCCTCCCCAAACAGCACATGACGCAAAGAAAAAAAGAGGCGCAATGAGGTAGCTGTGTGAGTAAGATAAGCGACCCTAGTGGCCGACACAAACACCGGGCCCATCTAGGAGTGGCACTGCAGTGTCACGCAGGATGTCCCTTCCAAAAAACCCTCCCCAAACAGCACATGACGCAAAGAAAAAAAGAGGCGCAATGAGGTAGCTGACTGTGTGAGTAAGATAAGCGACCCTAGTGGCCGACACAAACACCGGGCCCATCTAGGAGTGGCACTGCAGTGTCACGCAGGATGTCCCTTCCAAAAAACCCTCCCCAAACAGCACATGACGCAAAGAAAAAAAGAGGCGCAATGAGGTAGCTGACTGTGTGAGTAAGATAAGCGACCCTAGTGGCCGACACAAACACCGGGCCCATCTAGGAGTGGCACTGCAGTGTCACGCAGGATGGCCCTTCCAAAAAACCCTCCCCAAACAGCACATGACGCAAAGAAAAAGAAAAGAAAAAAGAGGTGCAAGATGGAATTGTCCTTGGGCCCTCCCACCCACCCTTATGTTGTATAAACAAAACAGGACATGCACACTTTAACCAACCCATCATTTCAGTGACAGGGTCTGCCACACGACTGTGACTGATATGACGGGTTGGTTTGGACCCCCCCCAAAAAAGAAGCAATTAATCTCTCCTTGCACAAACTGGCTCTACAGAGGCAAGATGTCCACCTCATCATCATCCTCCGATATATCACCGTGTACATCCCCCTCCTCACAGATTATCAATTCGTCCCCACTGGAATCCACCATCTCAGCTCCCTGTGTACTTTGTGGAGGCAATTGCTGCTGGTCAATGTCTCCGCGGAGGAATTGATTATAATTCATTTTAATGAACATCATCTTCTCCACATTTTCTGGATGTAACCTCGTACGCCGATTGCTGACAAGGTGAGCGGCGGCACTAAACACTCTTTCGGAGTACACACTTGTGGGAGGGCAACTTAGGTAGAATAAAGCCAGTTTGTGCAAGGGCCTCCAAATTGCCTCTTTTTCCTGCCAGTATAAGTACGGACTGTGTGACGTGCCTACTTGGATGCGGTCACTCATATAATCCTCCACCATTCTTTCAATGTTGAGAGAATCATATGCAGTGACAGTAGACGACATGTCCGTAATCGTTGTCAGGTCCTTCAGTCCGGACCAGATGTCAGCATCAGCAGTCGCTCCAGACTGCCCTGCATCACCGCCAGCGGGTGGGCTCGGAATTCTGAGCCTTTTCCTCGCACCCCCAGTTGCGGGAGAATGTGAAGGAGGAGATGTTGACAGGTCGCGTTCCGCTTGACTTGACAATTTTCTCACCAGCAGGTCTTTCAACCCCAGCAGACTTGTGTCTGCCGGAAAGAGAGATCCAAGGTAGGCTTTAAATCTAGGATCGAGCATGGTGGCCAAAATGTAGTGCTCTGATTTCAACAGATTGACCACCCGTGAATCCTTGTTAAGCGAATTAAGGGCTCCATCCACCAGTCCCACATGCCTAGCGGAATCGCTCCGTGTTAGCTCCTCCTTCAATGTCTCCAGCTTCTTCTGCAAAAGCCTGATGAGGGGAATGACCTGACTCAGGCTGGCAGTGTCTGAACTGACTTCACGTGTGGCAAGTTCAAAGGGCATCAGAACCTTGCACAACGTTGAAATTATTCTCCACTGCGCTTGAGACAGGTGCATTCCACCTCCTATATCGTGCTCAATTGTATAGGCTTGAATGGCCTTTTGCTGCTCCTCCAACCTCTGAAGCATATAGAGGGTTGAATTCCACCTCGTTACCACTTCTTGCTTCAGATGATGGCAGGGCAGGTTCAGTAGTTTTTGGTGGTGCTCCAGTCTTCTGTACGTGGTGCCTGTACGCCGAAAGTGTCCCGCAATTCTTCTGGCCACCGACAGCATCTCTTGCACGCCCCTGTCGTTTTTTAAAAAATTCTGCACCACCAAATTCAAGGTATGTGCAAAACATGGGACGTGCTGGAATTTGCCCATATTTAATGCACACACAATATTGCTGGCGTTGTCCGATGCCACAAATCCACAGGAGAGTCCAATTGGGGTAAGCCATTCCGCGATGATCTTCCTCAGTTGCCGTAAGAGGTTTTCAGCTGTGTGCGTATTCTGGAAACCGGTGATACAAAGCGTAGCCTGCCTAGGAAAGAGTTGGCGTTTGCGAGATGCTGCTACTGGTGCCGCCGCTGCTGTTCTTGCGGCGGGAGTCCATACATCTACCCAGTGGGCTGTCACAGTCATATAGTCCTGACCCTGCCCTGCTCCACTTGTCCACATGTCCGTGGTTAAGTGGACATTGGGTACAACTGCATTTTTTAGGACACTGGTGAGTCTTTTTCTGACGTCCGTGTACATTCTCGGTATCGCCTGCCTAGAGAAGTGGAACCTAGATGGTATTTGGTAACGGGGGCACACTGCCTCAATAAATTGTCTAGTTCCCTGTGAACTAACGGCGGATACCGGACGCACGTCTAACACCAACATAGTTGTCAAGGCCTCAGTTATCCGCTTTGCAGCAGGATGACTGCTGTGATATTTCATCTTCCTCGCAAAGGACTGTTGAACAGTCAATTGCTTACTGGAAGTAGTACAAGTGGGCTTACGACTTCCCCTCTGGGATGACCATCGACTCCCAGCAGCAACAACAGCAGCGCCAGCAGCAGTAGGCGTTACACGCAAGGATGCATCGGAGGAATCCCAGGCATGAGAGGAATCATCAGAATTGCCAGTGGCATGGCCTGCAGGACTATTGGCATTCCTGGGGAAGGAGGAAATTGATACTGAGGGAGTTGGTGGGGTGGTTTGCGTGAGCTTGGTTACAAGAGGAAGGGATTTACTGGTCAGTGGACTGCTTCCGCTGTCGGCCAAAGTTTTTGAACTTGTCACTGACTTATTATGAATGCGCTGCAGGTGACGTATAAGGGAGGATGTTCCGAGGTGGTTAACGTCCTTACCCCTACTTATTACAGCTTGACAAAGGGAACACACGGCTTGACAAATGTTGTCCGCATTTCTGGTGAAATACTTCCACACCGAAGAGCTGATTTTTTGGGTATTTTCACCAGGCATGTCAACGGCCATATTCCTCCCACGGACAACAGGTGTCTCCCCGGGTGCCTGACTTAAACAAACCACCTCACCATCAGAATCCTCCTTGTCAATTTCCTCCCCAGCGCCAGCAACACCCATATCCTCCTCATCCTGGTGTACTTCAACACTGACATCTTCAATCTGACTATCAGGAACTGGACTGCGGGTGCTCCTTCCAGCACTTGCAGGGGGCGTGCAAATGGTGGAAGGCGCATGCTCTTCACGTCCAGTGTTGGGAAGGTCAGGCATCGCAACCGACACAATTGGACTCTCCTTGTGGATTTGGGATTTCGAAGAACGCACAGTTCTTTGCTGTGCTTTTTCCAGCTTGAGTCTTTTCATTTTTCTAGCGAGAGGCTGAGTGCTTCCATCCTCATGTGAAGCTGAACCACTAGCCATGAACATAGGCCAGGGCCTCAGCCGTTCCTTGCCACTCCGTGTGGTAAATGGCATATTGGCAAGTTTACGCTTCTCCTCCGACAATTTTATTTTAGGTTTTGGAGTCCTTTTTTTACTGATATTTGGTGTTTTGGATTTGACATGCTCTGTACTATGACATTGGGCATCGGCCTTGGCAGACGACGTTGCTAGCATTTCATCGTCTCGGCCATGACTAGTGGCAGCAGCTTCAGCACGAGGTGGAAGTGGATCTTGATCTTTCCCTAATTTTGGAACCTCAACATTTTTGTTCTCCATATTTTAATAGGCACAACTAAAAGGCACCTCAGGTAAACAATGGAGATGGATGGATACTAGTATACAATTATGGATGGACTGCCGAGTGCCGACACAGAGGTAGCTACAGCCGTGGACTACCGTACTGTACTGTGTCTGCTGCTAATATAGACTGGTTGATAAAGAGATGTAGTATGTATGTATAAAGAAGAAAGAAAAAAAAACCACGGGTAGGTGGTATACAATTATGGACGGACTGCCGAGTGCCGACACAGAGGTAGCTACAGCCGTGGACTACCGTACTGTACTGTGTCTGCTGCTAATATAGACTGGATGATAATGAGATGTAGTATGTATAAAGAAGGGAAAAAAAACCACGGGTAGGTGGTATACAATTATGGACGGACTGCCGAGTGCCGACACAGAGGTAGCTACAGCCGTGGACTACCGTACTGTACTGTGTCTGCTGCTAATATAGACTGGATGATAATGAGATGTAGTATGTATAAAGAAGAAAGAAAAAAAAACCACGGGTAGGTGGTATACAATTATGGATGGACTGCCGAGTGCCGACACAGAGGTAGCTACAGCCGTGGACTACCGTACTGTACTGTGTCTGCTGCTAATATAGACTGGATGATAATGAGATGTAGTATGTATAAAGAAGAAAAAAAAACCACGGGTAGGTGGTATACAATTATGGATGGACTGCCGAGTGCCGACACAGAGGTAGCTACAGCCGTGGACTACCGTACTGTACTGTGTCTGCTGCTAATATAGACTGGATGATAATGAGATGTAGTATGTATAAAGAAGAAAAAAAAAACACGGGTAGGTGGTATACAATTATGGACGGACTGCCGAGAGCCGACACAGAGGTAGCTACAGCCGTGGACTACCGTACTGTACTGTGTCTGCTGCTAATATAGACTGGATGATAATGAGATGTAGTATGTATAAAGAAGAAAGAAAAAAAAACCACGGGTAGGTGGTATACAATTATGGATGGACTGCCGAGTGCCGACACAGAGGTAGCTACAGCCGTGGACTACCGTACTGTACTGTGTCTGCTGCTAATATAGACTGGATGATAATGAGATGTAGTATGTATAAAGAAGAAAAAAAAAAACACGGGTAGGTGGTATACAATTATGGATGGACTGCCGAGTGCCGACACAGAGGTAGCTACAGCCGTGGACTACCGTACTGTACTGTGTCTGCTGCTAATATAGACTGGATGATAATGAGATGTAGTATGTATAAAGAAGAAAGAAAAAAAAACCACGGGTAGGTGGTATACAATTATGGATGGACTGCCGAGTGCCGACACAGAGGTAGCTACAGCCGTGGACTACCGTACTGTACTGTGTCTGCTGCTAATATAGACTGGATGATAATGAGATGTAGTATGTATAAAGAAGAAAGAAAAAAAAAACCACGGGTAGGTGGTATACAATTATGGATGGACTGCCGAGTGCCGACACAGAGGTAGCTACAGCCGTGAACTACCGTACTGTGTCTGCTGCGACTGGATGATAAATAATGATATAAAAAATATATATATATCACTACTGCAGCCGGACAGGTATATATTATATAATGACGGACCTGCTGGACACTGTCTGTCAGCAGAATGAGTTTTTTATAGAATAAAAAAACACCACACAAGTCACACGACGAGTGTTTAACTTTTTCAGGCAATCACAATATAGTATACTATACTGGTGGTCAGTGTGGTCAGGTCACTGGTCAGTCACACTGGCAGTGGCACTCCTGCAGCAAAAGTGTGCACTGTTTAATTTTAATAATATGTACTCCTGGCTCCTGCTATAACCTATAACTGCTCCCCAGTCTCCCCCACAATTAAGCTGTGTGAGCACAGTCAGATATTATACATAGATGATGCAGCACACTGGGCTGAGCACAGATATGGTATGTGACTGAGTCACTGTGTATCGTTTTTTTCAGGCAGAGAACGGATTATATTAAATAAAACTGCACTGGTGGTCACTGGTCAGTGGTCAGTCACTAGTAAACTCTGCACTCTCTAGTACTCCTAAGCTCCAGTAAATCAAGTGTCTCTGTCTCAATCTCACTCTCTCTCTTCTAATCTAAATGGAGAGGACGCCAGCCACGTCCTCTCCCTATCAATCTCAATGCACGTGTGAAAATGGCGGCGACGCGCGGCTCCTTATATAGAATCCGAGTCTCGCGATAGAATCCGAGCCTCGCGAGAATCCGACAGCGTCATGATGACGTTCGGGCGCGCTCGGGTTAACCGAGCAAGGCGGGAAGATCCGAGTCGCTCGGATCCGTGTGAAAAAAGCTGAAGTTCGGGCGGGTTCGGATTCCGAGGAACCGAACCCGCTCATCTCTAATAGATAGATAGATAGATAGAGAGAGAGAAGGTTGTCTGCATTCTTCATAACAATATAATTTGCTGGGGTGTCACTCAAAAGTTCATTGGGTAAAAGGCACAGTCTTTTTCTCCGTGAATGTATAGAAATTTTGTAAGGAGTGCACTCACCAGACGAATCATGCAGTGGGCGAAGGTTTTAATGTGGCATAAATATAATCATTCCACCGACGTTTCGGTCCTTACTGGACCTTTGTCATGGTTCAAATGATACAAACACAGTTCACCCATATATAGCCAAAATATCAATCACAGTGTGACATATAAAACCCGGTACAAACCACAATTAACAAATCACGACCACAACACATACATACATACATACATACATACATACATACATACATATAACAAAGACCCCTTCATATTATTAGCGGGATCGTGTCACCTCATCCATCCCGTTTATTCACTTACATCTGTCAGCTAAGCTTGTTCCCGCCGCCGCCGCCAGCCGCCGCGGATGACCCGCATGCTGGCGGAATAGGAAGTCACAAAAGCACTGTATGGAACGCAACCACGTGTGCAGGACATGTGGTTCGATCCTCCAGTAATATAATACATTGTCATAGATACCGGATGTGAGAACGGCGCATCAGTGTTCCGTTACTAGGCGACCACTGCTTCTATAGACAGTATCATCTATCCACATAGAAAAATAAATAGAATTCCACATCTGATAAATACCTTAACTTATATCTATATATATTTAAAGATATGAAAGGGTCTTATCATATATGGGTAAAAACGGTTCAGGAATTCATCACAGACCATGCACCTATGTATACATATACAGACATCTCCATAATGTACATATAAACATCACTATGGATAGTGTATAAGAAAAGTAATCACCGATCGGAACACATCAGAACCCAGCAATAATAAAAAATGAGAAAATATAAAAAAAAATACAGAATACAAAATACAGCCACCAATATCAGGTACCAAATATCCTGAAAAATACCTATGTACGTATATCACAGAAAAATACTTAAATGTCCGAATCATTCAGACTATCAGACGATCAGATTATGAAGGATCAATTACTAGAAATGCAGCATCGGTTCCTTGATAGAGGATGCCACCCTGATGTGGTTGAACGATGTTTACATAAAGCAGAAGGTCGCTATAAATGTGGCATAAAGAATTCAAGTAAAGTTGGAAGTCCGTTTGTTTTCCCCACTACCTATGATACTGGTAGTTTTGCTACAAGGTCTGCAATTAAGAAGAACTGGGGGATTGTAGCAACAGACAATGCCCTTAATGATGCTCTTCCCAAGCAACCTCTGATAGCGTATCGACGGGGACCAAATTTACGGAATATGCTTATGCGTCCGGACCAATCTGTGGGCAAGGAGATGGAAGGCTGGCTACCTACAAACAAGCTGGGATGCTATAAGTGCCCAAACTTCACAACATGCAGAGGTATGTTCACTGGCAACTCTTTCCCGCACCCACATGATGGTAGACGGATATTAATACAACATCGATTGACGTGTATGTCAGATTATGTTATCTATATACTGATATGTCCCTGCTCACTAGTCTATGTGGGTAAGACTATAAGATCTTTTCGGGAACTGATCTCCAATCATCACTCCAACATTAGATTGGCATTAAAAACTGGGGGGTCTGACAAGCCGGTTGCACGACATTTTGTGCAACATAAGAATCAACTGACAGCTTTACGTTATATGGTGATAGACAGAATACCACCACTATCTAGAGGTGGTGATCGAGCGAAGATCCTGCTATGCCGTGAAGCATATTGGATCCACAGATTGGAGACTGTATGCCCTAAGGGTTTGAATGATTCAGTACATTTAAGTATTTTTCTGTGATATACGTACATAGGTATTTTTCAGGATATTTGGTACCTGATATTGGTGGCTGTATTTTGTATTCTGTATTTTTTATTTTTTCATTTTTTATTATTGCTGGGTTCTGTTGTGTTCCGATCGGTGATTACTTTCCTTATACACTATCCATATTGATGTTTATATGTACATTATGGAGATGTCTGTATATGTATACATAGATGCATGGTCTGTGATGAATTCCTGAACCGTTTTTACCCATATATGATAAGACCCTTTCATATCTTTATTTCTTTAAATATATATAGATATAAGTTAAGGTATTTATCAGATGTGGAATTCTATTTATTTTTTATGTGGATAGATGATACTGTCTATGGAAGTAGTGGTCGCCTAGTAACGGAATGCTGATGCGCCGTTCTCACATCCGGCATTTATGACAATGTATTATATTACTGGAAGATCAAACCACATGTCCTGCACACGTGGTTGCGTTCCATACACTGCTTTTGTGACTTCCGATTCCGCCAGCGTGCGGGTCACCCGCGGCGGCTGGCGGAGGCGGGAACAAGCTTAGCTGACAGATGTAAGTGAATAAACAGGATGTATGAGGTGACACGATCCCGCTAATAATATGAAGGGGTCTATTTATGTTATATGTATGTATGTGTCGTGATTTGTTAATTGTGGTTTGTACCGGGTTTTATATGTCACACTGTGATTGATACTTTGGCTATATATGGGTGAACTGTGTTTGTATCATTTGAACCTTGTTAAAGGTCCAGTAAGGACCGTAACGTCGGTGGAATGATTATATTTATGCCACATTAAAACCTGCATCATTCGTCTGGTGAGTGCACTCCTTACAAGATTTATATATATATATATATATATATATATATATATATTCCGCGCACATATTCCGCAGCGATTTACAGAGAAAATTTGGCCATTCACATCAGTCCCTGCCCCAGTGGAGCTTGCATTCTGTACTCCCTACACATGTACAACAGACTCATTGACACTAGGGCCAATATTTACTAAAAAATCGAGTTTGTCCGATTTGTGTTTTTTTTTCTAAGTCCCAACACGGGAATTCACTTAGCACAAATCTCGGCAGTGTTTGGACTATTCGTAATGGTTTGAATGACAAAGTTCAGAAATACGAATGAATAGACCATCGGTCAAACGCGCCTGTTATTTCATACAACACAGGTATTCACTATTCATTCGTATTTGGGTGTTAGTCTCTGAGTGCTCAACTGCGGGTGTATTTTTTTGCGATTCGTTAAAAAAAGCAGCAAAAAAATAGGCCTGCTTTTTCCAAGCGAGTTTGGATAATCATGCACGGGTCAGTGAAATCTGTGCATGGTTATCTATGGGAAAGGGTCTGTTTACTGTAAAAACTTGAAAAAAAAATTGCGTGGGGTCCCCCCTCCTAAGCCAAACCAGCCTCGAGCTCTTTGAGCCGGTCCTGGTTGAAAAAATATGGGGAAAAAATTGACCGGGTTCCCCCATATTTGATCAACCAGCACCGGGCTCTGCGCCTGGTCCTGGTGCAAAAATACGGGGGACCAAAAGCGTAGGGGTCCCCCGTATTTTTTGAACCAGCACCGGGCTCCACTAGTCAGAGAGATAATGCCACAGCCGGAGGACACTTTTATATAGGTCCCTGCGGCCCTGGAATTAAATCACTAACTAGTCACCCCTGGCCGGGGTACCCTGGAGGAGTGGGGACCCCTTAAATCAAGGGCTCCCCCCCCTCCAGCTACCCAAGGGCCAGGGGTGAAGCCCGAGGCTGTCCCCCCCCATCCAAGGGCTGCGGATGGGGGGCTGATAGCCAAGTGTACAAATAAGAATATTGTTTTTTGTAGCAGTGCTACAAGTCCCAGCAAGCCTCCCCCGCATGCTGGTACTTGGAGAACCATAAGTACCAGCATGCAGTGGAAAAACGGGCCCGCTGGTACCTGTAGTACTACTGCAAAAAAAATACCCAACAAAAAACAGAACACACACACCGTGACAATAAAACTTTATTACATACATGCACACCTACATACACACATACTTACCTATGTTCACACAAGGCTCGCTCCACTTCTCCATGTAGAATCCTCGGGGTACCTGTGGATAAAATTATACCCACATAATCCAGTGTAGCTTGTGTCCTGTTTGTAATCCACGTACTTGGCAAAAAAACATACCGAAAAACCCAATCCACGCTCTGAAAGGGGTCCCATGTTTACATAGGGGACCCCTTTCCCCGACTCCTGTCAAAGAGGGTCCCTTCAGCCAATCAGGGAGCGCCACCTCATGGCACTCTCCTGATTGGCTGTGCGCTCCTGAGCTGACAGTCAGGCTGCGCACTGAAGATACAATGTAGCGCATAGGCGCTACATTGTATCCAATGGTGGGAACTTTGCGGTCAGCGGTTGAGGTTACTCGCGGTCAACCGCTGACCGCAAAGTTCCCACCATTGGATACAATGTAGCGCCTATGCGCTACATTGTATCTTCAATGCGCAGCCTGACTGTCAGCTCAGGAGCGCACAGCCAATCAGGAGAGTGCCATGACGTGGCGCTCCCTGATTGGCTGAAGGGACCCTCTTTGACAGGAGACACGGGGGGTCCCGCCAGTCGGGGAAAGGGGTCCCATGTGTAAACATGGGACCCCTTTCAGTGCGTGGATCGGGTTTTTCGGTATGTTTTTTGCCAAGTACGTGGATTACAAACAGGACACAAGCTACACTGGATTATGTGAGTATAATTTTATCCACAGGTACCCCGAGGATTCTACATGGAGAAGTGGAGCGAGCCTCATGTGAACATAGGTAAGTATGTGTGTATGTATGTAGGTGTGCATGTATGTAATAAAGTTTTACTGTCACGGTGTGTGTGTTCTGTTTTTTGTTGGGTATTTTTTTTGCAGTAGTACTACAGGTACTAGCGGGCCCGTTTTTCCACCGCATGCTGGTACTTGTGGTTCTCCAAGTACCAGCTTGCGGGGGAGGCTTGCTGGGACTTGTAGTACTGCTACAAAAAACAATATTCTTATTTTTACACTTGGCTATCAGCCCCCCATCCGCCGCCCTTGGATGGGGGGGACAGCCTCGGGCTTCACCCCTGGCCCTTGGGTGGCTGGAGGGGGGGAGCCCTTGATTTAAGGGGTCCCCACTCCTCCAGGGTACCCCGGCCAGGGGTGACTAGTTAGTGATTTAATGTCAGGGCCGCAGGGACCTATATAAAAGTGTCCCCCGGCTGTGGCATTATCTCTCTGACTAGTGGAGCCCGGTGCTGGTTAAAAAAAATACGGGGGACTCCTACGCTTTTTGTCCCCCGTATTTTTTGCACCAGGACCTTGCGCAGAGCCCGGTGCTGGTTGATCAAATATGGGGGAACCCCGGTCAATTTTTCCCCCATATTTTTTCTGGTTTGGCTTAGTAGGGGGGACCCCACGCAATTTATTATCATAATTTGTAACACTTTAAACACCTTTTAAAGGTACACAATGAAGCCCTGCACGGATCTCACAGATCCGGCCGGGATTCCTTGTGTTTTGTCAGGGGGTGTTTTACTCATCACTCCCGTAAAACACTGCCTGACATTACGAATCACATCGACATCGGAAAAAACGAATGTGGAAAACTTGGCAGCTTAATAAATGACCGTATCAGGATTCAAAAAGTTGCAGTAAAATGCACCCGATACCATTCGAGATCAAACACCCTTAAAAACGGCTAAAACACGAATATTAGCAAATATACCCCTTGAGGATTAATTTTGCTGGGAGCCAATTAAACTACCAGTATATTTTTGGATTGTGGGAGGAAACCGGAGTACCCGGAGGAAACCCACTCAAGTACGGGGAGAATATACAAACTCCACAGTTAGGGCCATGGTGGGTATCGAACCCATGACCTCAGTGCTGTGAGGCAGTAATGCTAACTATTACACCATCTGTGATGCTATATACACTGCTCAAAAAAATTAAAGGGAACACTAAAATAACACATCCTAGATCTGAATGAATGAAATATTCTTATTAAATACTTTGTTCTTTACATAGTTGAATGTGCTGACAACAAAATCACACAAAAATTATCAATGGAAATCAAATTTATTAACCCATGGAGGTCTGGATTTGGAGTCACCCTCAAAATGAAAGTGGAAAAACACACTACAGGCTGATCCAACTTTGATGTAATGTCCTTAAAACAAGTCAAAATGAGGCTCAGTAGTGTGTGTGGCCTCCACGTTCCTGTATGACCTCCCTACAATGCCTGGGCATGCTCCTGATGAGGTGGCAGATGGTCTCCTGAGGGATCTCCTCCCAGACCTGGACTAAAGCATCCGCCAACTCCTGGACAGTCTGTGGTGCAACGTAGCGTTGGTGGATGAAGCGAGACATGATGTCCCAGATGTGCTCAATTGGATTCAGATCTGGGGAACGGGTGGGCCAGTCCATAGCATCAATGCCTTGGTCTTGCAGGAACTGCTGACACACTCCAGCCATGTGAGGTCTAGCATTGTCTTGCATTAGGAGGAACCCAGGGCCAACCGCACCAGCATATGGTCTCACAAGGGGTCTGAGGATCTCATCTCGGTGCCTAATGGCAGTCAGGCTAACTCTGGCGAGCACATGGAGGGCTGTGCGGCCCCCCAAAGAAATTCCACCCCACACCATTACTGACCCACTGCCAAACCGGTCATGCTGGAGGATGTTGCAGGCAGCAGAACGTTCTCCTTGGCGTCTCCAGACTCTGTCACGTCTGTCACATGTGCTCAGTGAGAACCTGCTTTCATCTGTGAAGAGCACAGGGCGCCAGTGGCGAATTTGCCAATCTTGGTGTTCTCTGGCAAATGGCAAACGTACTGCACGGTGTTGGGCTGTAAGCACAACCCCCACCTGTGGACGTCGGGCCCTCATACCACCCTCATGGAGTCTGTTTCTGATCGTTTGTGTAGACACATGCACATTTGTGGCTTGCTGGAGGTCATTTTGCAGGGGTCTGGCAGTGCTCCTCCTATTCCTCCTTGCACAAAGGCGGAGGTAGCGGTCCTGCTGCTGGGTTGTTGCCCTCCTACCGCCTCCTCCACGTCTCCTGATGTACTGGCCTGTCTCCTGGTAGTGCCTCCATGCTCTGGACACTACGCTGACAGACACAGCAAACCTTCTTGCCACAGCTCGCATTAATGTGCCATCCTGGATGAGCTGCACTACCTGAGCCACTTGTGTGGGTTGTACGGAGGTCATACAGGCATGTGGAGGCCACACACTCTACTGAGCCTCATTTTGACTTTTTTTAAGGACATTACATCAAAGTTGGATCAGCCTGTAGTGTGTTTTTCCACTTTAATTTTGAGGGTGACTCCAAATCCAGACCTCCATGGGTTAATAAATTTGATTTCCATTGATAATTTTTGTGTGATTTTGTGGTCAGCACATTCAACTATGTAAAGAACAAAGTATTTAATAAGAATATTTCATTCATTCAGACCTAGGATGTGTTATTTTAGTGTTCCCTTTATTTTTTTGAGCAGTATATATATATATATATATATATATATATAACATATAAAAAGCGATCAGGTGCGCTCAGTGTATCACAATAAATCACAGTCTTTTCCACTTTAAGACCTTACAGTCACTCCTACTATAGCAGGATAGGGAGTGAATACACTAGTGTTCCTTTCTTTATAGGACCGCTGCTCCCCACCGTCATATATGGCCCGGAATTTCACGGGAAAGAGACATCTAGAGAAAAAGACAGAGGGGGCGCTCCATAGAGTAATAAAGTTTTAATTTCATAAAAGCACAGAACTCTTGTTAAAATTCACAACGTTATTGCTCGTACCAAAACAAACTCCGCTGTAGGCTTAATACCACATGGTTTAAAACATAAACATCCCCAGCAATACTGCAAACCTCCGGTAACCATCCAGGACAGGACCTCAAACCCGTGCAGCTGAACCGCTACTCACAGCCGCTGCACGCCGGGACACCGTCACTCACCGATACCAGGGGAGGCAGGAGGGGGCTCGATCGCACACGTCAGCAGGAGTTTGTTTTGGTACGAGCAATAACGTTGTGAATTTTAACAAGAGTTCTGTGCTTTTATGAAATGAAAACTTTATTGCACTATGGAGCGCCCCCTCTGTCTTTCTCTCTCTCTCTCTCTATGTATATATATATATATATATATATATATATATACACATTGCTCAAAAACATAAAGGGAACACTTAAACAACACCATGTAACTCCAAGTCAATCACACTTCTGTGAAATCAAACTGTCCACTTAGGAAGCAGCACTGATTGACAATCAATTTCACATGCTGTTGTGCAAATGGAATAGACAACAGGTGGAAATTATAGGCAATTAGCAAGACACCCCCAATAAAGGAGTTGTACTGCAGGTGGTTACCACAGACCAATTCTCAGCTCCTATGCTTTCTGGCTGATGTTTTGGTCACTTTTGAAAGCTGGCGGTGCTTTCACTCTAGTGGTAGCATGAGACGGAGTCTACAACCCACACAAGTGGCTCAGGTAGTGAAGCTCATCCAGGATGGCACATCAATGCGAGCTGTGGCAAAAAGGTTTGCTGTGTCTGTCAGCGTAGTGTCCAGAGCATGGAGGCGCCACCAGGAGACAGGCCAGTACATCAGGAGATGTGGAGGAGGCCGTAGGAGGGCAACAACCCAGCAGCAGGACCACTACCTTCGCCTTTGTGCAAGGAGGAACAGGAGGAGCACTGCCAGAGCCCTGCAAAATGACCTCCAGCAAGCCACAAATGTGCATGTGTCTACTCAAACGATCAGAAACAGACTCCATGAGGGTGGTATGAGGGCCCGACGTCCACAGGTGGGGGATGTGCTTACAGCCCAACACCGTTCAGGACGTTTGGCATTTGCCAGAGAACACCAAGATTGGCAAATTCGCCACTGGCGCCCTGTGCTCTTCACAGATGAAAGCAGGTGCTCACTGAGCACATGTGACAAACGTGACAGAGTCTGGAGACGCCAAGGAGAACATTCTGCTGCCTGCAACATCCTCCAGCATGACCGGTTTGGCAGTGGGTCATTAATGGTGTGGGGTGGCATTTCTTTGGGGGGCCGCACAGCCCTCCATGTGCTCGCCAGAGGTAGCCTGACTGCCATTAGGTACCAAGATGAGATCCTCAGACCCCTTGTGAGACCATATGCTGGTGCGGTTGGCCCTGGGTTCCTCCTAATGCAAGACAATGCTAGACCTCATGTGGCTGGAGTGTGTCAGCAGTTCCTGCAAGATGAAGGCATTGATGCTATGGACTGGCCCGCCCGTTCCCCAGACCTGAATCCAATTGAGCACATCTGGGACATTATGTCTCGCTCCATCCACCAACGCCACGTTGCACCACAGACTGTCCAGGAGTTGGCGGATGCTTTAGTCCAGGTCTGGGAGGAGATCCCTCAGGAGACCATCCGCCACCTCATCAGGAGCATGTCCAGGCGTTGTAGGGAGGTCATACAGGCATGTGGAGGCCACACACACTACTGAGCCTCATTTTGACTTGTTTTACATCAAAGTTGGATCAGCCTGTGGTGTGTTTTTCCACTTTAATTTTGAGTGTGACTCCAAATCCAGACCTCCATGGGTTAATAAACTTGATTTCCATTGATAATTTGTGTGTGATTTTGTTGGCAGCACATTCAACTATGTAAAGAACAAAAGTCTTTAATAAGAATATTTCATTCATTCAGATCTAGGATGTGTTATTTTAGTGTCCCCTTTATTTTTTTTGAGCAGTATATATATATATACACACATACATATATGTATATATACTAGTGATGTGCACCAGAAATTTTTCGGGTTTTGTGTTTTGGTTTTGGATTCGGTTCCGCGGCCGTGTTTTGGATTCGGACGCGTTTTGGCAAAACCTCCCTGAAATTTTTTTGTCGGATTCGGGTTTGTTTTGGATTCGGGTGTTTTTTTTCCAAAAAACCCTCAAAAACAGCTTAAATCATAGAATTTGGGGGTCATTTTGATCCCATAGTATTATTAACCTCAATAACCATAATTTCCACTCATTTTCAGTCTATTCTGAACACCTCACACCTCACAATATTATTTTTAGTCCTAAAATTTGCACCAAGGTCGCTGGATGGCTAAGCTAAGCGACCCAAGTGGCCGACACAAACACCTGGCCCATCTAGGAGTGGCACTGCAGCGTCAGACAGGATGGCAGATTTAAAAAATAGTCCCCAAACAGCACATGAGGCAAAGAAAAAAAGAGGTGCAGCAAGGTCGCTGGATGGCTAAGCTAAGCGACCCAAGTGGCCGACACAAACACCTGGCCCATCTAGGAGTGGCACTGCAGTGTCAGACAGGATGGCACTTCAAAAAAATAGTCCCCAAACAGCACATGAAGCAAAGAAAAAAAGAGGCGCAATGAGGTAGCTGTGTGACTAAGCTAAGCGACCCAACGCCTGGCCCCAGGGGCGGATATAGAAAAAAATTACAGGGGGGGCACCATAAGGGGCGTGGCTTCATTGGAATGGGCGTGACTTCGTTGGAATGGGCGTGGTATTGCAGGAAAAGACTACCTTATACCCCAGTTTTGCAACCTGCACGCCCAGACGTTGGCCACCACAGGAAAGAAAAATAATCCTGATTCATGCCCCTTACATTATTTGTCATTTTTCCTCCTTATAGTAATGCCCAGTATACATTATTCCACATACTGCAATGGCCCTTAGACATTATTCCACACACAATAATGCACATGACACAATATGCACACACTGTAATGCCCCAGACACATTATGCCACACACCGTAATGCCTGTGACACATTATGACAGGAATCGCAATGCCCGTTATACATTATGCTACACACTGCACTGCCCCTGATACATTATAGCACATACAATGTCTGTGACACATTATGCCACACACTGCAATGACCTTGAGACATTATACCACAATGCCCGTGATATAGTATACCATACACCGTAATGCCTGTGACACATACCGCAATGCCCGTTATACCCTATGCCACACACCGCAATGCCCGTTATATATTATGCCACACTGCAATGACCCTGAGACATTATACCACATACCACAATGCCCGTGATATAGTATACCACACACCGTAATGCCTGACACATTATGACACACACCGCAATGTCCGTGATACATTATGCCACACACTGCAATGACCCTGAGACATTATACCACATATCACAATGCCAGCGATATAGTATACCATACACCGTAATGCCTGTGACACATTATGACACACACCGCAATGTCCGTGATACATTATGCCACACACCGTAATGCCCATTACACATTAAGTCCTACAGTAAGGCTTCTAATTACTTTTCAAATACCTGCTCGTTGTCAGGGGTTTCATGCACTGGGTGTCATGCTCGTTGCCAGGGGTTTCATGCTCTTGGTTCCATGCACGGTGCCAGGGGTTTTCATGCTCAGGGTGTCATGCTCGTTGCCAGGGGTTTCATGCACTGGGTGTCATGCTCGTTGCCAGGGGTTTCATGCACTGGGTGTCATGCTCGTTGCCAGGGGTTTCATGCACTGGGTGTCATGCTCGTTGCTAGGAGGTAGTCCTTGTTGCTAGGGCTGTGCTCCCAGTGCCACATATGTCCCCAGTGCCAGATATTCCCCCACGGTGCCAGGTACTCACATGCCCCCAGTGCCAAATATAGCCCCCCCCCATGTGCCAGGTACACATATACCCCCAGTGCCAGATATTCCCCGACAGTGCCACATATGCCCCCAGTGCCAAATATCGCCCCCCCCAGTGCTATATATACCCCCAGTGCCACATATGCCCCAGTGCCAGATATTCCCCCCCCAGTGCCACATATGCCCCCAGTGCCACATATGCCCCCAGTGCCAGATATTCTCCCCCCAGTGCCATATATGCCCCCAGTGCCAGATATTCCCCCCAGTGCCATATATGTCCCCAGTGCCAGATATTCTCCCCCCCCCCCTGCCAAATATGCCCCCAGTGCCAGATATTCCCTCCCCAGTGCCATATATGTCCCCAGTGCCAGATATTCTCCCCCCCCCCTCCCTGCCAAATATGCCCCCAGTGCCAGATATTCCCCCCCAGTGCGTCCGTCCCCCCCCTTCCTCCGCCGCCGCCGCCGCTGCTCCCCCCGCTCCCCTGCTGTTAGGAGGGACACGGAGGGCACAGTGCACGCCTCCCTGTGTCCCTCCTGTGTCTCCGGCGGCCGCGGGTCACTGTAATAAAGGAAGTGCTCACGAACGGCACTTCCTTTATGAGACCAGCGGCCGCCGGAGACCCAGGAGGGACACAGGAGAGGCGCGCACTGTGCCCTCCGTGTCCCTCCTAACAGCAGGGGAGGAAACGAGACCGCAGACTGACATGCGGACGCTCGTCCGCATGTCAGTCTGCACTAAAAATGACAGGGGGGCACGTGCCTTGGTGCCCCCCCCCTAAATCTGCCACTGCCTGGCCCATCTAGGAGTGGCACTGCAGTGTCAGGCAGGATGGCAGATTTAAAAAATAGTCCCCAAAAAGCACATGATGCAATGAAAAAAAGAGGTGCACCAAGGTCGCTGGATGGCTAAGCTAAGCGACCCAAATGGCCGACACAAACACCTGGCCCATCTAGGAGTGGCACTGCAGTGTCAGACAGGATGGCAGATTTAAAAAATAGTCCCCAAACAGCACATGATGCAAAGAAAAATGAAAGAAAAAAGAGGTGCAAGATGGAATTGTCCCCCCTCCCACCCACCCTTATGTTGTATAAACAGGACATGCACACTTTAACAAACCCATCATTTCAGCGACAGGGTCTGCCACACAACTGTGACTGAAATGACTGGTTGGTTTGGGCCCCCACCAAAAAAGAAGCATTCAATCTCTCCTTGCACAAACTGGCTCTACAGAGGCAAGATGTCCACCTCCTCCTCATCGTCCGATTCCTCACCCCTTTCACTGTGTATATCCCCCTCCTCACAGATTATTAATTCGTCGCCACTGGAATCCACCATCTCAGGTCCCTGTGTACTTTCTGGAGGCAATTGCTGGTGAATGTCTCCACAGAGGAATTGATTATAATTCATTTTGATGAACATCATCTTCTCCACATTTTCTGGAAGTAACCTTGTACGCCGATTGCTGACAAGGTGAGCGGCTGCACTAAACACTCTTTCGGAGTACACACTGGAGGGGGGGGGGGCAACTTAGGTAAAATAAAGCCAGTTTGTGCAAGGGCCTCCAAATTGCCTCTTTTTCCTGCCAGTATACGTACCTGACGTGCCTACTTGGATGCGGTCACTCATATAATTCTGCCTGAAAAACGCTCCATATCTGTGCTCAGTGTGCTGCATATATCTGTGCTCACACTGCTTTATTGTGGGGACTGGGGACCACCAGTATTATATAGGAGAAGAACAGTGCAGAGTTTTGCTGACCAGTGACCACCAGTATTATACGTTCTCTGCCTGAAAAACGCTCCATATCTGTGCTCAGTGTGCTGCATATATCTGTGCTCACACAGCTTTATTGTGGGGACTGGGGACCACCAGTATTATATAGGAGGAGTACAGTGCAGAGTTTTGCTGACCAGTGACCACCAGTATTATACGTTCTCTGCCTGAAAAACGCTCCATATCTGTGCTCAGTATGCTGCATATATCTGTGCTCACACTGCTTTATTGTGGGGACTGGGGACCACCAGTATTATATAGGAGGAGTACAGTGCAGAGTTTTGCTGACCAGTGGCCACCAGTATTATACGTTCTCTGCCTGAAAAACGCTCCATATCTGTGCTGCATTGTAGTATATAGTAGGAGTACAGTGCATAATTTTGCTGACCACCAGTATATAATATATAGCAGTACGGTACAGAAGGCCACTGCTCTACCTACCTCTGTGTCGTCAATTATACTATCCATCCATACCTGTGATGCATTTCAGTATTGCACAGTTTGCTGACCACCAGTATATAATATATAGCAGTACGGTACAGTAGGCCACTGCTCTACCTACCTCTGTGTCGTCAAGTATACTATCCATCCATACCTGTGGTGCATTTCAGTTTTGCACAGTTTGCTGACCACCAGTATATAATATATAGCAGTACGGTACAGTAGGCCACTGCTCTACCTACCTCTGTGTCGTCAAGTATACTATCCATCCATACCTGTGGTGCATTTCAGTTTTGCACAGTTTGCTGACCACCAGTATATAATATATAGCAGTACGGTACAGAAGGCCACTGCTCTACCTACCTCTGTGTCGTCAAGTATACTATCCATCCATACCTGTGGTGCATTTCAGTTGTGCGCAGTATATATAGTAGTAGGCCATTGCTATTGATACTGCCATATAATTCCACACATTAAAAAATGGAGAACAAAAATGTGGAGGGTAAAATAGGGAAAGATCAAGATTCACTTCCACCTCGTGCTGAAGCTGCTGCCACTAGTCATGGCCGAGACGATGAAATGCCATCAACGTCGTCTGCCAAGGCCGATGCACAATGTCATAGTAGAGAGCATGTAAAATCCAAAAAAATAAAGCTCAGTAAAATGACCCAAAAATCTAAATCAAAATCGTCTGAGGAGAAGCGTAAACTTGCCAATGTGCCATTTACGACACGGAGTGGCGAGGAACGGCTGAGGCCCTGGCCTATGTTCAAGGCTAGTGGTTCAGCTTCACCTGAGGATGGAAGCACTCATCCTCCTGCTAGAAAACTTAAAAGAGTTAAGATGGCAAAAGCACAGCAAATAACTGTGCGTTCTTCTAAATCACAAATCCCCAAGGAGAGTCCAATTGTGTCGGTTGCGATGCCTGACCTTCCCAACACTGGACGGGAAGAGCTTGCGCTTTCCACCATTTGCACGCCCCCTGCAAGTGACAAAGCCCATATTTTTGCAGCCAACAAAGATTTTTCCTCATAACCCCTCATTAAAACTCATTTCAACATATTATCAATATGGTGTACGGCAACCCTCTCATCACTACACACCCATTTAGCGCTAATAAACTGTGAAAACGGTAATCCGTATTTACAAGATTTAGGATGGAACACAACAATGTGTTGTGATCCATAGGTTTTTTTATACAATGACGTGGTTAATTGAGGGTCGCAGCCACGTCCAAAAAGGTCACTTCAGTATGGTTTATATTGTGGGTAAATTTAATGGGGCTTTCAGAGCTATTGTGTGTCTCCACAAACATTCTCGATGTGTCCTCATTACCTGTCCATATTAGAAACAGGTATTCTATATATCTGGCATATCTCATGAACATGCCAGATATATTGGGGTTTTCAAAGAAGATCCTACGCTCTTCAATTAGCATATAGGCATTGGCGTACGATGGGGCCACATTTGACCCCATCGCACAGCCAGATACCTGCAGATAGAACTGCCCATTGTACAAAAAATAATTGTGGGTTAATATCATATCGAGCAAATCCAGAAATAACCCCACATCAGGACCTGTGTATAAAGAATTACCAACAATGAGACTACGAACAGCCACTATACCCTCAGAGTTGGGAATGATGGTATAGAGACTGGGTATATCCAAACTACATAATAAGCTTCCAGTGGGAATCTCACCAACTCCTTCCAACATGTTCAGAAAAGCTGTAGTGTCAGACACATACCAAGTACCAGAAACAATACAAGGCTGCAGATCAGCATCGAGGTATGTAGAGACTGCCTGAAAAAGTGACCACTGGGCAGTAATAATGGGTCAACCCGGAGGGCTAACCAAACTTTTATGTACCTTGGGTAAGGTATATAATAAAGGTACCACTAGATGTACCGGGATTAAAGCATCACACAATGTCTGGGTGATCACACCACTTTTTACTGCAGAATCTAGTAAAGATATTAATGCCTTACTAAAGCTCCCAGTGGGGGTCACCATCTAGCAGTCTGTACACAGAATTATCACTCAGTTGTCTCTCAATTTCAGATTTATATGCTTCCAAATCCTGTATCACGATCGCCCCACCAGCGGGGCGAATCACGATATCAGGAATATTGGATAGATCACACAGTGCTGCATATTCAGATTTAGACATGTTGCTGAACTTTCTTTTATCACTGGTATGTTTCTTATATGTAATAGCAATATCCTGCTCAAGCATGTGACTAAAAGTTTTAATAGACGCATTATTGGACGGAGGTTCAAAGACACTCCGTATTTGTAATTTGCGTAATTGAGCAGGTATTGTACAACCATCCTTTTCAGGTGGCTTCTGGTTCCCCATCAGGGGTGAAAACAGGCTTCAAAGCCACCGGCGGCGCCACTGGACGAGGCGAGGTGGCCAGAGGGCGAGGAAGAGGAAAAGTAGGGAGACCTCCGCTCTCACAGAGACGATAATATTTAATCTCTCTTCCCACCAATTATTAGAGACGGAATGTAAGGTTTTGGACAAAGGGTTGTCCTTTGTGCCATCTACATCATTTAATCCTATGCAATGGGAAATTGAAAAATATAGAATAAATCACATGCTAAAATTACATGAATTTTTTCAGGGGCAGAAGCCACGTGATAAAGAACCTGAGCAGGATATTGCTATTACATATAAGAAACATTCCAGTGATAAAAGGAAATTCAGCAACATGTCAAAATATGAATAGCAGCGATAGCAATTAGTTTCTCAGGAATTGAATGGATTAATTATAAATACATTATAAAATAGATTGCAATGGCGGCACTCACTGTTTTGCAGGAAACTTAATGTTAAATGCTACTTTTTTTAATAAAACCGAAACCGAAACTTAGAAGCATTTACCATTATGTTTCTTGCATGACCGTGTGTGCCACTGCCATTGCAATCTATGTGTATATATATATATATATATATATATATATATATATATATAGATATACAGCAGCAGCTGCTATTATGTTGTCCTGACGATGGAGCTTAGGGCTCCGAAACGTTGATATTTGGAATACACACACACTCGCACATGTATGCATATATACAGTATAGTAACCCAGAACCTGAACTTACAAAAAAAGTACAGCCAGCCTTACTGTTACTTTGCTGGCAGGCTGCTGTCACATTGATATAATAGGAGAGCGAGAGTTCCTCTCTTTCTCTGTCTCTCCTCCAAGCAGCTGTCCGCTGGGCGCTGGCTCCACACAACCCCTCACTCCAGAAGCCGTCCTCCTTTCCTGCAGTCTGTGTGCCCAGCCAATGGCTGAGCTGCAGACTGCTTCTTTACAGATTATTGGGCAGCTGAGCCGTTGCTCAGCTGTCCTTCCTGTAGTAGTCCCTTAATACAACCCATCCCGGCTGCCATACGTGGCGTGCTCGTGCGGCACCCGCGCTGGTATTTTAAAAATGAATGCAGATGGGAGCCTTGAGAGCTGGGACAGCCGTCGCAAAGCTGCCTGCCCTGCTTGTGGCGCAGCCGCACAAAACTCTGGTAGTGCAGTGGGGAGCCGGGAGCACAGCACCGCAGATCGGATCAGAGATCCGATCTGTGGTGGGTGGCAGGGCCACGGGGGGACCTTTACAAAAGGGGGGCCTGGGGTACTTACCCCCATGAACCCCCCTTAATCTGGCTCTGGATATAATATTTATTATAAATGTTCAGATAGAGGTAAATGCTGGTCCACCAGGAATAGTTGTGTGGTACAGAATGGGATCAGAAGTTTTGAGATGGGGTAGGTACATGCTTTAAGATTCCCTGGCTGGGTGGAAAGAAAATCTGGTAATGAATGGGAGCGAATGAAAATCAACCGGTTGCTCTCAAATGCTGGCCAAAAACAGACTTTTGTATAAATTGGATAAATCAAACAAATGTAACCAATCTTTCTGACTGGCCATTTTTGTCTGTGTTTGGGAGCAAATATTCAATTGTCTTTTGCTTCAATACAGTACATTACCCATTTTCGTTTCAACCAGCCAGATTGGACAGATATGTATACCCAGCTTCAATTTTCAGAGCAGAAACCTCAGCACATACTGTAGCTGATGGAACTTCTCTCCAGGATAGTGTCACATTTGTCTGCCTCTTTTAGCCTCCCATATGGACACTGAACAGCCAAACTGTCCGTCAGTCAGTTTTTCCTTGTATTGTGTCAGGTTTTGGGTTTAATTTACTATCACTAAGCGTAATATTGAGGCTATTGACACCACATTCCTTTCCTCCCTGTTTGACTCACTTCTCTCTCCTATTCTCTCTCTCATGTCCCGAACAAGCCACTTCCATATACAATGCATCCCTTACTTCTGCTCTTGACTCTGTTGCTCCACCAACCACAATTCGTCCTCGCAAATGAACACCTCAACCCTGGCACGCCAAATGCACCAGACATCTGCAAAAATGCTCACGTACTGCTGAGCGACACTGGAGGAAATCACGCTCTAAGGCAGACTTCCTCCATTTCAAACTTATGCTCTCATCCTTCGGTGCTGTCCTCTCTCTTGCTAAACAGTCATACTTCAAGAACCTCATCTCCTCCCAGTCATCCATCCTCCGGCGCCTCTTTGCAACTCTCAACTCACTCCTCTGCCCACCTCCACCTCGTCTCCCTTCCTCACTCTCTGCTCTTGACTTTGCCACTTATTTCACATCCAAAATTGACTCCATACATCAGGACATCACATCACACCAGATGATCAGCAACCAGCCTCCTCCCATCCCTTACCACCCCTCCTCATCTCTCTCACCAACTCTGACATCTTTCTCCCATGCATCTGGTGAGCAAGTAATGGCCCTCATTCATTCCTGTCCCCTCACCATCTTCCCACTTGACTCTATCCCCTCCCGCCTCCTCTGCTACCTTTCTCCTTCTGCCTGTTCCCATCTTTCCCACCTTCTCAATCTCTACCTCTCATCAGGCACTGTCCCCTCTGCCTTCAAGCACGCACTCATCTCTCCTAGTCTCAAAAAACCTACCCTTGATCCAAACACTCTCTCCAACTACCGACCCATCTCTCTCCTCCCTTTTGCCTCCAAACTTCTGAGTGTATTGTCTACCACCACCTTACTTCCTTTCTTTCCTCACACTCACTGCTTGACCCATTCCAGTCTGGCTTCCGTTCTCTCCACTCCACTGAAACTGCCTTACAAAAGTATGCAATGACCTCCATGCTGCTAAATCTAAGGGACAATACTCTCTACTTATTCTTCTTGATCTCTCTGCTGCTTTTGACACCGTGGACCACTATCTCCTACTGCAAATCCTTTACTCCATTGGTCTGCGTGATACTGCCCTTTCTTGGCTGTCTTCCTACCTCCCTGACCGTTTAGTCTCTGTCTCCTCTCATGACTCCACCTCTCCCTCACTTCCACTAACTGTAGGTGTACCCCAAGGTTCTGTCCTTGGTCCTCTTCTTTTCTCTCTCTATACATCCTCTCTAGGTAAGCTCATTAGTTATTTTGGTTTCCAATATCATCTCTATGCTGATGACACTCAAATCTATCTTTCCTATCCAGAACTCTCACTGCTTGACCCATTCCAGTTTGGCTTCCATTCTCTCAATTTCACTGAAACTGTCCTTACACAAGTATGCAATGACCTCCATGCTGCTAAATCTAATGGACACTACTCTCTACTTATTCTTCTTGATCTCTCCGCTGCTTTTGACACAGTGGACCACACTCTCCTACTGCAAATCCTTCACTCCATTGGTTTGCATGATACTGCCCTCTCTTGACTGTCTTCCTACCTCCCTGACCGTTCATTCTCTGTCTCCTCTCATGACTCCACCTCTCCCTCACTTCCACTAACTGTAGGTGTACCCCAAGGTTCTGTTCTTGGTCCTCTTCTTTTCTCTCTCTATACATCCTCTCTAGGTAAGCTCAATAGTTATTTTGGTTTCCAATATCATCTCTATGCTGATGACACTCAAATCTACCTTTCCTCTCCAGACCTCTCTCCTGCTCTCCTCACTCATATCTCCAACTGTCTCTCTGCTATCTCTGTTTGGATGTCCCAGCGCTTTCTTAAACTTAACATGTCTAAGAAGACCAAGCTGATCATCTTCCCATCCTCCCACATAACCTCACCTCCTACAATCTCATTATATATTGATGGCAATACTATCTCCTCTAGCCCCCAAGTGCGCTGTCTTGGAGTAATCCTTGACTTC